>NW_026077421.1:0-1171 GCF_014885135.2 Alexandromys fortis
GAGAGAGAGAGAGAGAGAGAGAGAGAGAGAGAGAGAGAGAGAGAGAGAGAGAGAGAGAGACTCTTGTTCTTCCTGCCTTTATTTGCTTGCTTTTTGGAGGTACCATACCCCAGCCTAAGTGATGGCTTTGATGTACTGGGAATCTGTAGAGTAGCAGGGTCCCTGGCTGCTGTCTTTGATTCCAGGGATCTCCTTTGGGCTCTGGTGGGATGCGCTGTGCCTAGTCTTTATCTGAAATCCATCCTCTCATTTCAAGCCCTTTGGCTTCAAGACTGCTCCAAACTCTTGGAGGTGGCTGTAAGATTTTTTCCCCCATTAGGGATGGGGTGTGTAATTTCCCCTCTTTCTACACTCTAGACCTTTCCTCACTACTTAAACATATAGGCTTTCTTTCTTTTTTTTTATGAATTTCGTCTGAAATTATTTTTCGCTGCCTTTATTACATCCCTGCTTTTGATGGCAAAATAGCTTCCTGTGTTTTAAAAACATCTGCTTCCCAGGCTTTACACGGGAAAATTGATTTTACTCTTTCTCCATAAGCCCAGAAAGGTGGAAAGTTGGACTTCTTTTCGAAGGCAACTTTTCCTTTCCTTAAACTCGACCCCCTTCCAGTTCTGACTCACTTTCCTCCTTTCATTTCTTCTAATCCTACCCACCCCCCTCCTCTGTCCTGAGGAAGCAGACGATGCTGACTGCATCTATGGCAGGATATAAATTGAACGTACAGATTTTTGTCTAACCTAGGGTACGTGTTAAAGTTTTTCCCATGTTTTCTTCCTTCATCCTCTGATTTAAGGAGAGTTAATTTTTCTCCGTTTTTTTTAATCTCTGATTTGCAATTTAAAGCGGCCTCCATTCCAAGCCCCTGGTCTTTCTCTTAAACCTCTGATTTATGCTGTCCCATGTCACTATTGACCCCCCCCACCTGAAGATGCTCTTTTCCTACTTAATTTAAGCATTGTTGCATTTTCTAGAAAAAGAAAAGAAAAAAAGGAGAAAAAAATGAAAAGAAAAAAATCTTAAAAAAAAAATCTTAGCCAGGTCTCTATTGTTGCTTCGCATTTCACTTCACGGTAGTGTGTGTGTGTGTGTGTGTGTGTGTGTGTGTGTGTGTGTGTAGTGTGCCGGTGTGTGTGTGTGTATGTGTTTTTAATACATGCATAAACTTTTG
>NW_026077422.1:0-1149 GCF_014885135.2 Alexandromys fortis
GCTGTGTAGTACTCCATTGTGTAAATGTACCACATTTTCCTTATCCATTCTTCAGTTGAGGGGCATTTAGGTTGTTTTCAGGTTCTGGCTATGACAAATAAGGCTGCTATGAACATAGTTGAGCACATGTTCTTGTGGCACGGTTGAGCATCCTTTGGATATATACCCAAAAGTGTATATATCCAAACAACCTTGAGGAAGGTTGTTTCCTCATTTTCAGAGAAATCGCCACACTGACATCCAAAGGGGTTGTACCAGCTTGCATTCCCACTAGCAATGCAGAAGTGTTCCCTTTTCCCCACAACCTCTCCAGCATAAGTTGTCATCAGTGATTTTGATCTTGGCCATTCTTATAGGTGTAAGATAGAATCTCAGAGTTGTTTTGATTTGCATTTTTCTGATGACTAAGGATGTTGAACATTTCCTTAAGTGTCTTTCAGCCATTTTCGATTCCTCTGTTGAGAGTTCTCTGTTTAGGTCTGTACTCCATTTTTTTTTATTCTTTTGGTGTCCAGTTTCTTGAGTTTTTTTTGTATATTTTGGAGATCAGACCTCTGATCTTTTCCCATTCTGTAGGCTATCGTTTTGCCTTGTTGACTGTGTCCTTTGCTTTACAGAAGCTTTTTTTTTTCAGTTTCAGGAGGTCCCATTTATTAGTTGTTTCTCTCAGTGCCTGTGCTTGCTGGGGTTCTATTTAGGAAGTGGTTCCCTGTGCCAATGCATTCAAGTGTACTCCCCACTTTCTCTTCTATAAGGTTCAGTTTGGCTGGTTTTATGTTGAGGTCTTTGATCCATTTGGACTTGAGTTTTGTGCATGGTGATAAATACGGGTCTATTTTCATTCTTCTATATGTTGATGATGTTGCCAGCATCACTTGTTAAATATGCTTTTTTCCATTTGATATTTTTTGCTTCTTTGTCAAAAATCATGTGTTTGAAGATGTGTGGATTGATATCTGGGTCTTTGATTTGGTTCCATTGGTCCTCCTGTCTGTTCTTATGCCAATCCCAGGCTGTTTTCAGTACTGTAGCTTTGTAGTAGAGTTTGAAGTCAGGGATTGTCATGCCTCCAGAAGTTCTTTTATTGTACAGGATTGTTTTGGCTATCCTGGGTTTTTTGCTTTTCCATATGAAGTTGAGTACCGTTTT
>NW_026077423.1:0-1088 GCF_014885135.2 Alexandromys fortis
CTGATTTTAGTGGGATGGCTTTGAGTTGCTCTCTGTTTAATTTGATGCTAGCTGTCGGCTTGCTGCAAATAGCTTTTATTATATTTAGGTATGACCCTTGTATTCCTAATCTCTCCAAGACTTTTATCATAAAGGGATGTTGAATTTTGTCAAATGCTTTTTCAGTATCTAATGAAATGATCATATGTTTTTTTTCAGTTTATTTATATGATGGATTACATTGATAGATTTGCATATGTTGAAAAAGCCGTACATCTCTGGGATGAAGCCTACTTAATCATAATGGATAATTTTTCTAATGTGTTCTTTGATTCGGTTTGCCAGTATTTTATTGAGAATTCTTGTGCTGATGTTCATGAGTGAGATTGGCCTGTAATCCTCTTTCTTGGTTGGGTCTTTGTGTGGTTTTGGTATCAGAGTAACTGTAGCTTCATAAAAGGAATTTGGCAATGACTCTTCTGTTTCTATATTGTCAAATACATTAAGGAGTATAGGTATTAGCTCTTCTTGGAAGTTCTGCATTGAAACCATCTGGTCCTGGGCTTTTTTTGGAAGGGAGGTTTTTGATAACAGTTTCTAATTCTTTGTGACCAACAGGTCTATTTAGATTGTACACCTGGTCTTGGTTTAACTTTGGTATATGGTACTGATGGGGGAAAGAGGAGATGGGGAGAGAAAAGTGTGAAGGGGAGGATGGGGAAAGCTTGGGGGAATGAGATGGTCAGGATAAAGAAAGGGTGGATATGGGAATAGGGAAGTATATATCTTAATTAAGGGACCATTTTAGGGTTGACAAGAGTCTTGACTCTAGAGGGGTTCCCAGGGGTCCAGATAGATGTCCCCAGCTAGATCCTTGGGCACCTGAGGAGAGAGAGCGTGAAATGGCCTGATCCTATACCCATACTAATGAATATCTTGCATATCACCATAGAGCCTTCATCTGGCGATGAATGGAGATAGAGACAGAGACCCACACTGGAGCATCGGACTGAACTCCCAAGGTCCAAATGAGAAGCAGAAGGAGGGAGAACATGAGCAAGGAAGTCAGGACCGCGAGGGGTGCACCCACCCACTGAGACGGTGGGGCT
>NW_026077424.1:0-1089 GCF_014885135.2 Alexandromys fortis
TGTCCCCATCCCACTTTTTAAAAAGATTTATTTAAAAGTTATTATTATTAACTATTATTAAGTCTGTGCACTATGTGTGGGAGGGAATACCCTTGCCATGGCGTGTGTGTGGCAGTCAGAGGACAACTTTGTGGAGCTGGTTTACTCCTCCACCTTTACCTGACTCTCAGGGGTCAGGTCAGGCTTGTGTAGCTTCACCCCCTGGACCATCTTGCCCTGCCACAAAAGATTTCTTTTCTTCGCCCATGGCAAGGTTCACTACCAATCCTCCCACAGCTAAGGCCAGCTTACTAAAGGAAAAGTGTACACTACTTATTAGCTAACATTTTAGGTGAGGCGGGAGCCTTCAGAAATGAAGATGGACAGATGCAGGGAAAACTGGACCTTTATCCTTAGACATGATGGAAAGAGAGGAAGTGGAACCAATGATGCAACCAATGATGTAAGAGACACCGGAGGTAGTGGGTTTAGCAGGGCCTGTTGGTGCAGATTCCTTTTGACTTCCAGGTACGAGACAGGTCACCTGTCACACGAGGGTCTCATGATTTACATTTTCAGGGACACACAGAGGAGGCTTTATCTACAGCCATGTTTCGGAAGAGGAAGGTTGGAGTAGATAAGAGATGATGCTTCTAGGGTTTTCTCAATTTCCTTCAGCTGAAAGTTCTCAACATGCCAAGGGGTCATGTTTTGAGTAACTTTATCTATATTTAATAAGAATCAAATCTTGGGGCTGGAGAGATGGCTTAGCAGTTAACAGAGCACTGGCTATTCTTCCTGAGGACCCAGGCTCAATTCCCAACACCCACATGGCAGCTCACAACTGTCTATAATTCCAGTTCCAGGGTACCCAACACCCTCATATAGACACACATGCAGGCAAAACACGCATGCAGGCACATTTAAAAAAAAGAATCAAATCTTTCTGGGTAGTGGTAGGGCACATTTTTAATCCTAAAACTTGGGAAGCAGAGGCAGGCTAGATCTCCAAGTCCAAGACCAGTCTGGTCTATAGAGCTAGTTCTAGGACAGCAGGGCTATACAGAGAGACCCTGTCTCAAAAACAAAACAAAACAAAACAAAACAAAA
>NW_026077425.1:0-1149 GCF_014885135.2 Alexandromys fortis
CCAGTGCCATTTCTCTTGACTTCTCAGCCGTCCTAATTTAGTAATACTGATATCATTTGTTACACCAGAGTGGTTATTTTATTAGTTTAGTGAATATTTATGTGCTTTTTGAATGAGATCCTTTTCACAACGTTTTTATTGCTTCTTGAAACACTTTATTTAATCATTAAGAAATATGAAGACCTTATAAATCATAAGCAGGGAAAGGAAATACAAGTCAGGAATTTGGTATATGCTGCTCTGACTTCACAGGAGAAAAGACAATTCATTTAAAAGAAATGGTGATTTATATATGACATTGATTCCATGGTCAAGAGGATATGATGTATCATTCTATTCCTCCTGTCATCTGTGCAGACAGACATGAGAGCAAAAATTAAAACATGATTGAACAGACAGGAAAGATTTCATCATTGAGAGTTCATGGATGCAAAAATAAATATAACAATATAATGAGTATACATAAATGATGGTACACAAACAGTTCCTATCCAAAAATCACCAATACCTTGTACTTTGGAAACTATAGAAGCACTGTCAACAGAAAATAATGATATTCTGTGCCCCTACATGAAAATTTATATTGAGAGGTTTCAAGGAATATACTGAAAATATCAACATCATTTTACCATATCTGTAACAAATAATACCTCACAATAATAAGCAATATGAGATTTTTACAAATAGCAAGGCACATTCTCTTGATGAAGTATTCCTCAATATAAGCATATTAGCAATTGTGAATTAGATAAAATTCTTCATATTTTTAAAAATAAAAATATTTTATCCTTCATTTCTATCTCTGTAATATTTTCTCTCTTAAAAGACATATGATACTCACTCTTGATTTTGCTAATTTTCAGTTCACTTTTTCCTTGGTGACATACTTATCTCTAATTTTTATGTAATAAGCACAAATCATGGCCTCTGTTTCTACTCACCTCCAGAAAGTCATTATTGAGGACAAATATCTGCAAAAGAATATGAATGTGGTAAAGATTGACAGAAATATTTTCATAGGAATATGATAACAGAACCCCAAGGATTATTTCTGGAAATAGCAACTGAAAGATTGCATACGAATCCATATTATCTGAATCAGGGATCTTACTGAGTAGATTTATAGATAGAGAGATAGATAGATAGATA
>NW_026077426.1:0-1144 GCF_014885135.2 Alexandromys fortis
CACACTAACATGGTTCCTTCTAACCACCTTCTTCTTCTTCTTCTTCTTCTTCTTCTTCTTCTTCTTCTTCTTCTTCTTCTTCTCCTTCTCCTTCTCCTTCTCCTTCCTCTTCCTCTTCCTCTTCCTCTTCCTCTTCCTCTTCCTCTTCCTCTTCCTCTTCCTCTTCTTCTTCTTCTTCTTCTTCTTCTTCTTCTTCTTCTTCTTCTTTTTCGTCGTCGTCGTCATCGTTTCCCCTTGTATTTGGCTTTGCTTTCACGCTCTGACTGTCTTCATTCTGGCTTTTAATTCATGAGTAGGTCTACTATGTCACATTGGTGTGTACTGTACTGTAATTGGCTCTGTACCCTGTACCCTAGTAGTATGTAGACATGGGGCCTGGGCTCTCAGGAGTGAACCCTTTTGCTGCCCCTCCAGGATGCCAGGACACATCCCGTGGGTCTGCGTGGGATTAACCTGGGACTTGAGAAGACCAGGAACAGCACTGACATTCCTTCCAGACCCACATAGAATTCTTCATCTGGTAAAGGGCAGGCCAGTCACAGATACCGATCTGCCTAGACAGATGCCTGCATGTTTTTGTTGTGGCTGATGACCCTAAGACCACGGAGACAACCTTTGCATTAGTGACTTCCCTATAGGTAAAAGCACAGTTTCTGCCTACTGTCTTGATGATGTCCCTCTGTGCTAGGTTAAGAAGTAGAAATTGCCGAGATTATTGGAGGATGATGTTAGAATCCTAACAGGGATCTAGAAGATTCAAGCTGTAACCAGCATTCACAACACCAAGAGCACCAAGCCCCCCTCCCCCCACAGACTGTTGGAATATGTGAGGCTGTGGATGGTGGATAAGAAGGGTGGAGCTGATTGCCTTTAACCTGTGTATCTGAAGGCTAGTGGTCAAATGCATAGGCTTCTAGAGCTTCCTGTAGAACATTTATTTTCATCCACTTAAACTGCAATTCTAATTAGTTGTTCATCTAAGTTATTAGAGTCGAAAACGTAGGCGAATTTGCACATTCTCCTCCATGGCCACTTGGCCACATCTGGGCAACAAAGCCCAGGTCTATCTTTGGTTCTGACTGAGTGTAGATCAGCCTGCCTAGTCTGCCTCTGCCTCTCTGCCTCTCTGCCTCTCTGCCTCTCT
>NW_026077427.1:0-1060 GCF_014885135.2 Alexandromys fortis
TGGATGATGACAATGAGGGTGAATGTGAGGAAGGCCAATGGGATTCAGAAGAGGATGTGTTCGACTCAAATAGTGATTACTCTTATAATTCATTCGATAGACTTGAAGATGAGTTTGAATCTGAGATGTATACTGCCAGCCAGCCAATGTTTGGTCCTACACCACCTCCTCCATCTCATAATGAAGATGATGGTGTCATCCAATCTTCATCTGAAGGCATTGGTGAGATGAAAACACCAATTCTTGACACCCAAGATCAAGAATTTGAGAATGAAATGTACAATGACAGCTACCCAATGTTTGGTGATCTATCGACACAAGAAACCGTGCATAGCGAAGATGTGGTAACGGATAGAAATGCTAATGCAGCGGATATACGGTGCAATCTAGAGGATCGTTTCGCTCGAGTAGGGGATTACGTCAACAATCAACCACAACATAACACTGCGCCTCTACAAGACAACCCTCCAACTCCTACCACTGTGCCACTTCAAGACAACCCTCCAGCTCCGACCACTGTACCTCCTGATACAGATGTACCATTTCCCAACAATGTGCCACTCCAGAAGAATGTAAGAGTTACGGAAAACCGCGATAACGATGAAGTGAAACGTGAATTAGACAAAATCTTTTCTGCGTACATTGCAAAATCTAGGGTAAATGTTGGTTGTGCTCCCCATACAGAGCCTTCTCACAATGATTATGTTAGACCTGCATGTGGAATAGTATATTTAAGTCGAGATGATCTTGAAAGGGACCTCCAAACCTACGCGATTAAGACTGAAAAAGATATACGCAGGCAAAGCACCAACACAAAAAGGTTGATTTGGAAATGTAAAGCAGGTGGTTGTCCATGGAGAGTCTACGCAACACGAAATATGGATAACACTTGGAAGATTTGTAGAATGAATGATGACCACTCTTGTGGTAATTTTAGAGTTGGAGGAACAAATCCCCAAGCAAATAGTGATTGGGTTTCTAGAGTATTAATGAGAAAGTTAAGGGATAACCCAAACTTAAAGCCTAAAGCACTTGTAAAGATGGTCAAGGAAGACTATGA
>NW_026077428.1:0-1148 GCF_014885135.2 Alexandromys fortis
TAAGTGGCTTTTAGACATAAAGCAAAGAAAAACCAGCCTACAATTCACAATCACAGAGAATCTAGACAATAAAGAGGACCCTAAGAGAGACATACATGGATCTACATGGATCTACATGGGAAGCAGAAAAAGACAAGATCTCCTGAGTAAATTGGCATCATGGAACCATGGGAGGCGGTAGAAGTGGAGGGGAGAGGAAAGGAGGGGAGTGGAGAAAAATATATAGCTCAATAAAAACAATAAAAAAGGAAAAAAGATCATGGCATCCCTCAGTGAGTTGCAGATGTCATGAAGTGGTCAAAGACTATCACTAAGATAACTGAAGATCCCATGAATATGAAGATATTAATAAGAACATTTGGACAATGCAGGCGTCAAAGCTCACTTCTCTTCCTTGGGGGCTCTTATCCCATTCATAACATAAATTTGACTTGTTTAATTTTATACAAGCCATGTACAATCCTCCTCTTCAGCCAGCTCTCACATTCTTTCAAAGCCAGGAGGAATTGGGACACTAAAGGATATTGGAAGGAGGTGGTACTGGATGGATATGATCAAAGGACACTGTATAGTATATAAATTTTCAAAAATTAAGTAGATATTAAAAGATAATGTCTCAACCCTCAAACCAGATGACAGTGGGCATAATGGCTAACATGACACAGACCCAGGTCTGTGAAAAATAGCATGGGCAGGAAATAATGGGTTTATGGAGGCTTGATTTGGTGATAATGACAAAGAGGATCATGCCATCCCCAGAGATGATGATGGTATATAGACAGCAGAAAGGGATGGATCTAGAGATCAGGATGCCCGTGAGGTAGAAGAATGCAGGTGGGCAGACAGTGCTCTGGTTGAAGGATGGTTTTAGTGATAGAAGGAGGCAGATGCCTTTAGGGGAAAGGTGCACATCCTATAGCAAGAGAGAACAGAGATGCTTCCAGTCTGTTACATAGCTCACAATTTAGGGTCAGTAATGAACTAGATGCTGCCCTGTTCTTCAACAGAAATGCATGGCCTTCTCGTCATTTTTCTGATGTGTGATGGCAGATAAACTAGGGAAAGAAGCAAAAGTAATCTCTGTGAAAAGACATGTGTGTTTTCCAGAAGATTCCCAGTGTGCTATATCTAGACCTCTGTGTATGCAC
>NW_026077429.1:0-1149 GCF_014885135.2 Alexandromys fortis
GGTTGCTGGGAATTGAACTCAGGACCTTTGGAAGAACAGGCAATGCTCTTAACCTCTGAGCCATCTCTCCAGCCCCCTCTTGTTCTAGTTTCTAACATCATTCCCCACACACTTTTGTGTTCTCCTTTTCCCTCTCTGGTGACTAACCTTCACACTCACTCAAAAGATAATACTTTATATTTCATGTGTATACATGCATGCCACAGCTCTGTGGGCATACTCAGAGGCCTGAAGAGGCCCCCAGGTCTCCTGGAGCTGGAGTTACAGGCATGTGTGCACCACCATGTTACTGCTTCCCAAACTTAGGTCCTCTGGAAGAGAAGCAAGCACTTTTAAGTATGAACCACCTGTCTATCCCCCCAAATTAATATTTACTGGGAATGGCACACGCTTGTAATCCCAGCATTAGGGAGGTGGAGGTAGGAAGGTCATGTGTTCAAAGACATCCTTGGCTATATACTACTGCACTTGAAGAGGTGAGAAATGCATTATTTTTAAAAAGTAAAATCAAATACACCAAGCAGTAGTGGCACACGTGTTTAATCCCACACTCAGGAGGCAGAGGCAGGTAGAACTCTGAGTTCAAGGTCAGCCTGGTCTGTAGCTGTAGATC
Organism: Alexandromys fortis; assembly: GCF_014885135.2. NCBI lineage: Eukaryota > Metazoa > Chordata > Mammalia > Rodentia > Cricetidae > Alexandromys > Alexandromys fortis. The sequence continues at coordinate 614 of NW_026077429.1, forward strand.
AAGGACAGCCATGGCTACACAAAGAAACCCGGTCTTGAAAAACAACAGAAAAACTCTACTGGTATCGTAACAGCAGGATGCTTGTTGCTTTAACTGTTTCACAGGGTATCTTGGGGGTCTCTCCAGATCATTCCACAAACACCTACAGTCAGTTCTTTTCTACCACAGCACTGTTACTTGATCACCTCATCAGCTCCCTCTGGAAGGACTTTTAGGTTTGAACTCTTGATGCCAAGAGTTAATTGTTTACCTGTTAAATCCCTTCATGGATAAGCATGGCTGGAGGTAAAAATCTTAGGTCATGTCATTGATGTGGTGGGTGATATGGAAATTTGTAAGTTTGATAAATTTACCAGATTGTCCTCTGAGTGTTTCTATCACAAATAAGAATCCCAAGAAGCCGGGCGGTGGTGGTGCAAGCCTTTAATCCCAGCACTTGGGAGGCAGAGGCAGGCAGATCTCTGTGAGTTCGAGACCAGCCTGGTCTACAAGAGCTAGTTCCAGGACAGGCTCCAAAACCACAGAGAAACCTTGTC
>NW_026077430.1:0-1148 GCF_014885135.2 Alexandromys fortis
GGGGAGCTTCATGCGTCTGCCTCAGAGCGCAGAGCTATCGTGTCTATCTGGCAGAGCTGAGCATGGTGTCTCTGCTCCAGCAGAGCTGTTGGGTCTGTCCGGGAGCAGAGCAGAGTCTGACCTCACTTCCTCTTCCGCCCAGCATCCTATTCTGTTTTCTCCTCCTACCTATGCTTTAACCTATCAGGGCCAAGCAGTTTCTTTATTGCTCAGCCAATGAAATCAAAAGATTGATATGACACTCCCACATCATTGCAACAGGTATTGACTTAGGGAAAACTACTATAGATAGACAGAGACAGGCCTCTATTGAGCTTGTCATGGCTGGGTTCTACAGTAGAAGTTCTGGCCTTTGCATTTCAAGGATTCCAGGATTCCTCTGAGTATCCTGTCCCCAGGATGACAAATATTAGACAAGAGCACTTTACAGAAGGGTTTCTTTGGCTTGCAGTTTGAGGGTACAGTCCATCATGATGAGGAAAATGTGGTAGCAGGAATGCTGACTGCATTCCATCCAGTCAGAGAGCAGAAAGTGAGTGAGCCTTCAGTCTCTGCCTTCCACGTGCTACCATTGTAATCATGAGCCATGGTGCCTGGCCTCTTTCAGATTTATTCTTTAAATCATGTATTAGTTTGTAAGTTTTTATTTAGCTTTCATTTTGGGGGCATTTTTCTTAAAAAAGCATTTTAAACTGTTGGTTCTTAACTAATACCTTGTGGTCTAAGGATGTTGTTTATGTGACTTGAACACTGTTATTTTTATTGAAACATGTTTTATGACTTAGTGTATTGTCTGTTGACATACGGTCTATATGCCCTTAAGTGTACAAATGCATTCTGTAAGTCTCCACCAATGATCCTTAATGTGTTCAAATTTCCGTGTCCTTACTGATTTTCTGACTATCATATTTCAGTGGTTTGATGTTCGGAGAAGTGTTGTCTCTGACACAGAGTATGTTATGTTGAGTTCCTTTGTCCCTGTGAGTCTACCTCCCCTCCCCTCCCCTCCCCTCCTCTCTCTTTCCTTTCTTCTGTTTTTTTTTTTTTTAATATTTATTTATTTATTATGTATACAATTCTTTCTGCATATATGCCTGCAGGCCAGAAGAGGGCACCAGACTTCATTACAGATGGCTGTGAGCCACCAT
>NW_026077431.1:0-1151 GCF_014885135.2 Alexandromys fortis
AAACGTTTTACTGCATAAAAGAGTCACAAATTTAGCCGGGCGGTGGTGGCGCACGCCTTTAATCCCAGCACTCGGGAGGCAGAGGCAGGCGGCTCTCTGTGAGTTCGAGGCCAGCCTGGTCTACAACAGCTAGTTCCAGGACAGGATCCAAAAAAGCTACGGAGAAACCCTGTCTCGAAAAATCCAAAAATCAAAAAACAAAAAAAAGAGCCACAGATTTAAAAAAGAACATACAGAAAAATGTCCAGAAGCCAAATATATATCTAAAAGAGTTAATAAAATGAAATAGTTTTGAAAATATTGCTTATTATTCTTAAGTTTAAAACATTCTGATTAGGATACAGAATTGAATTTCAAGTCTTCAAAAGCATTTTACCTACAACTTGAATTCTTGCTTAAAAAAGGAGATTTAATTCTTAAAATGCCTTGGTTTCACTGGAGGAGTGTTTATCAACATACATGGATGTTTATATGTACCATACACATAGGATGATATGCACAATAGATAAGTAATTTCAGAGGGTTGTTGTTACGTACTTATTCACATATCATATATCTATTTATGTAACAATAATAATAAAATAAAAAAAGACTATGAACTTGAGAGTTGGAAGAGAGGTGGGAGGGTTTGGAGGGAAGAAAAGGAAAGTCGTGAATGTTACAATTCTATTTTAATTATAATGTATAGGACTAATAAATGCGTTGACTTAACATTTGTAGAGAGCTGCTGTGAGAGTATACAGCAGGTGACAATTAGTGTTCAGCAGGTAGACCCATCAGATGCATGATTCCCAGGTGGGGAGCCCCATCTAGCATAGCCGTGGGGCCACTGACCAGGGACCCTAGTTGCTCCTGTCTGTAATTTCTCACATGAGTCTCTTCATTTCCCCCGTGAGAACTTCATTTCTTCCCTACTAAGAGCTTTGCTTATGTTCCCGCTGCTTGTGTGTTATCACATGTATATATTCTATCTATTGGGCACACATATAGCTGTGGATGATCTAGAGGGATGATTCTGCTTAAGTTATGTGGGTTTTTTTTTTTTTTTTTTTTTTGGTTTTTCGAGACAGGGTTTCTCTGTGGTTTTGGAGCCTGTCCTGGAGCTAGCTCTTGTAGACCAGGCTGGTCTCGAACTCACAGAGATCCACCTG
>NW_026077432.1:0-1153 GCF_014885135.2 Alexandromys fortis
AGAAGAAGAAGAAGAAGAAGAAGAAGAAGAAGAAGAAGAAGAAGAAGAAGAAGAAGAAGAAGAAGAAGAAGAAGAAGAAGAAGAAGAAGAAGAAGTAGTAAAGCTATTGGGAAATACTGTCTAGAAATTTAGACACCAAATCCACACAAAGGCATGTTGTAGCGGTTGCCAACACCCATGACTGATTTTACTACAAACTAAAGGGAAAATGTGTTAAGTAACATGGTGAATGGCCTCCTTCCACTCTCCTTCCAGCATATCTACTTAATCACGCATGACTGTAGCCAGGGTGATGCAATCATATCAGTGTAGCTGCTGTATCTGGGTGAAATGACACAAGCTACCATTGAGGCTGAAATAAGGCAAGGCTGTGGGGTCCTTAGGGCATTAGAAGAGCAGGGTGAGTCTTCCCACAGCCCCCCCCCAGCCCCCTCCAGGGTGTCTGAGGTACCTAAGCCTTCCAGTAACAGACAAAATAAGAGCTCTAGGATGCTCAACTGTTTTACCCACTACATGTGCTCTGCATTTCTGACCTAAGACCCTAATAAAACCCCCAGTTTCCAGTCCCCTTACCTGCTATGTCCCAAATGTCCAGACATTTGTGTGCCAGGAGTAGGGGCTGACACCTTTGAAAGGCCCAACCCACTTTTGTTCTAGGTTTCCCACCAACACTGGCAGGATGATGTCTGTCTGTTGGGGACACTTGATGTGTGAAGTTCACACGTATAGGTGTCGTGAACTCTTCCAGACCACCAGCATAAAACCATCACTTTTGTTAAAACCTCAGCAGACTCTCTCACCCAAAGAGTTGTTTTATCAGCAATATAACTGTGAAACAGCTACCTAGGAACATTGTCTAGCAGAAAAGGGGAGAGCCCCAAAAATCCAATCTATGTGAATTTCACTATTATTCCTTAAGAAGCACCAGATAGAACGCTCTAGCTGGGCAGTGGTGGCATATGCCTTTAATCCCAGCATTCAGGAGGCAGAGGCAGGCGTATCTCTGTGAGTTTGAGGCCAGCCTGGTCTACAGAGCTAGTTCTAGGGCAGCTAGGGCTGTTACACAGAGGAACCCTGTCTGGGAAACCAGAAAAAAAAAAGGAGGAGGAGGAGGAGGAGGAGGAGGAGGAGGAGGAGGAGGAGGAGGAGGAGG
>NW_026077433.1:0-1149 GCF_014885135.2 Alexandromys fortis
AAAAAGAAATGGAGGAAAAGACAAACAAAAAAAGGGAAGAAATCAACAAATCTCTTAAAGAAAACCAAGAAAAAACATTCGAACAGATGAAGGAAACAATTTAAGACTTGAAAACCCAAATAGAGACGATAAAGAAAACACATAAACCGAGGGAATTCTGGAAATGGAAAATATGGGCAAACGATGAGAAGAAAGCATAGGGCTGGGAGATGGTGGTCCTAGCACTCAGGATGCAGAGGCAGGCGGATCTCTGTGAGTTCAAGACCAGCCTGGTCTACAAGAGCTAGTTCCAGGACAGGCTCCAAAGCTACAGAGAAACCCCTTCTCGAAAAACCAAATAAATAAATAAACAAATAAATAAATAAAGAAAGAAAGAAAGAAAGGAAAGAAAAGAAAAGAAGTGTATCTGTGTTGTAAAGAACTAGTTCAAATCCTGTACAATAAAAGAACTTCTGGAGGCATCACAATCTCTGACTTCAAACTACTACAGAGCTACAGTACTGAAAACAGCCTGGTATTGGCATAAGAACAGACAAGAGGACCAATGGAACTGAATAGAAGACCTGCATATTAATCCACACTCCCTCAAACTCAAACTCGTGATTTTTGACAAAGAAGCAAAAAATATCAAATGGAAAAAAGAAAGCATATTTAACAAATGGTTTTGGCATAATTGGATATCAACACGTAGAATAATGAAAATAGACTCGTATCTATTACCATGTACAAAACTCAAGTCCAAATGAATCAAAGACCTCAACATAAAGTTAGCCACACTGAACCTTATAGAAGAGAAAATGGGAAGTACACTTGAACGCATTGGCACAGAAGACCACTTCCTAAATATAACCACAGCAACACAGACATTGAGAGAAACAATTAATAAATGGGACCTCCTGAAACTGAAAACCTTCTGTAAAGCAAAGGACATGGTCAACAAGACAAAATGACAGCCTACAGAATGGGAAAATATCTTCACTAACCCCACATTAGACAGAGGTATGATTTCCAAAATATACAAAGAATTCAAGAAACTGGTCATCAAAAGAACAAATAAAGAGCTAGTTCCAGGACAGGAACCAAAAGCTACGGAGAAACCCTGTCTCGAAAATCAAAAAACAAAAAAAAAAAAAAAAAGAACAAATAATC
>NW_026077434.1:0-1148 GCF_014885135.2 Alexandromys fortis
GCTAGAACAAGCACTCTTGCTCCCCCTGCTTGGCCTCCAGAGTGCCTGGAATAACAAGGCCCCAGGGCAGCCCAAATGGTCTCCTGAGGACTGTTCTCCTCAGCCCTCTGCTGTAATATCATTTCATTTGTATTTTAATAAATAAGGCTTGCCTAAGGTCAGAGAGTAAAACAGCCCCACTCCTCATCCTTACAGACTAGCTAGTGGTAGCACACACTTAAATCCAGTAGCCACACTAGTTTCCCATAGAAACCAGGTGGTGCATTGGTGCAAGCCGGCCTAGCCCCTCATGTTACAGTGCATGTCTTAATCCCAGTGATGCACAACTTTAATACTAGTTCTACAGAGGATTGTAAAATAAGAGGAGACAGTTCTCATGCAGTCTCATTTTGAGATTCCTGGAAGCAGGATCACCAATTTTGGATTGTGGCCAAGGTAAGAGCCAGTGGCTGGCTACTTTCCTTTTCAGATCTTCAGGTTGAACCCCAGTTTCTCTCTGTGAGTTTTTATTAGTCATGCTTCATTTGATGCCCAATGTGGGGCATGACTTTATTAAAAAGCCATTCTCCTGTGGCTTTTTGCCACTGGCACAGGTGAGAACCCAAACCTAGCCACCAGGGTTCAGGAGAAATACTATGGCTCCCAGCTCCCAGCTTCCCTGGCTTAGCTTCCATGTAAAGATAGAAAGCACAGATGTATGGATACTGTATGCTATTGTGTTATGTTTGAATTGTTTGACTGTTGAGGAAGGAATAGCTGCTAAAAGAAATTTGATTATAAATGTTGCTGAATTAACCTAACCTATATATTTTTAAAATGTGTTGACTTTAAAATTTAAGTCAAAAGGAATGCTACTTTGGAGAATAGGTTTTGCTTTTATTTCGATGGAATAATTTTTGGTTAAGAAAAATAAGGTTTGATTCATTGTCAATTCATTCTAGGTTAACAAAAATAAGGTTCTATTAAGAACCATCCCCTGAAATGTCTTCAATAGGAGTTTCTGTACCAGATGAGCCAACATTTTAGAGCCCCTCTATTGCAGTTTCCTCCGAGTTCTACATCCAGAACAGCTGCTAGGCTGCAGGCCAAGATGATCCAGCTTCACAGAAAACTCTAGTCAGGACTTCCCCATATTCTCAATTTTATTC
>NW_026077435.1:0-1148 GCF_014885135.2 Alexandromys fortis
TTTTTTTTTTTTTTCTGGGCCAATATCTGGTTACTACTAACAGAAAAGGAATGGTTTGAAGATATGCACTATAAAAAAAGGAAAAATGAGTGCTTAACCAAACAATTGTATATTCTACCTTCCCTATATGCACAAAGGAACTCAAGACCAAGAAAAATCTAAATGTGACACTAAATATACCACTGTCCATTTCCAGCCTCCCTCTGAAGACTGAAGTAAAGAACAATGGGTCCAGGTACTTGCAACACAGTATTGACTTTTTAGACCAGTACATCAGGGGAAAGTTAGAGGAGAAGATAAGAGAAGATACTGAATACTCTGACTCTGATGCTTCTGATGAAGAACCACTACCTAGTCCCTTTGGAGGAAAAACACACTCTGGGAGCTCCCACTAATTTTAAAAGTGCTCTATTTCATGATGAGTGTAAAGAACAACGTGTAAGTTCTCTCTGTGGTTCTTCAGAGTTTCCATTGAAAAGAATCCAGCCCTGAACATGATCTACCACCTCCTTGTTCTCTTAGTCACAGGAATACTCTTGTTAGTCATCATCTGAGCATTACATGCGAATAATTTAAATTGTGAAAATAATAAATCTTAAACCTGAAATAGTTTAAACACAAATGGGAATTCTAGCACTGACACAAAAATAAATGCAAATCATCACAACAGTAGTAGGGAGGGAACAGGTAGTTGTTACAGTTGAAAGGATATTTGATGTAGAAAAACCAAACTACAAGCAATTGGAAATTTGCTATTAAATATATGCCTGTTTAGGTTTCTAGTAAAGCCAAAGTATAGTCATTAATGCACTTCAGAGAAGTTATTTTATTTATTTGAAATAAAAGGAGGCCATGTTTCTATAGTTAAAATTACATGTCTGAACACAATTTAATTCTTAGTTTTTTCTCTATCGTCTTTTTACTTTAAGTGTTTCAGAACTTTGTATAGATTTCCGTTACTTTTTTCAGTTCATAGAGAATTTCACACAATGTATTTTGAACTCATTCATCCCATAGTTCCTAACTGATTACATCCCCCTTCTCTCATCTCATCATTTTTTAAATATAATTTTTTATTGAAAAAAAAAAAGATTTCCGCCTCCTCCCTGCCTCCCATTTCCCTCCCCGTCTCCCTTTTCCCCCCTCCT
>NW_026077436.1:0-1133 GCF_014885135.2 Alexandromys fortis
GACTCTTGACTGTTCCCCGTCAGGATGCCAGGGAAATAAGTGACTCTCTTTAATCACGAAGAATCTAAGGAGTGGCAGGTGCTGGCCTGTGGCCTCACTAGGCAGATTCTTGGGCCGCCTTCCCAGTCCTTCCCTTTGGTTGTAAGGGAGAGGGAAGTAGAGCGGCTGGAGGTGACAGTAACGTTGAACTCCTCACCTGCGTCTCTGAATATTCCCAGAGTAGTAGCCACCGATGAAGTAGTGGGCATGCTGGCTTCCCATTTTTCCCGCGTAAATTTCTGAAATAGAATTTTTGATGAGAGCATTGATAATGAAATGACAAAATGAGCTGGAGACTCAACTTCACAAGATAACACACTGCTGCACACACAGACTTCAGACTGGGGGCCAGGAAGGAGAGGGTCATCACAGGACAACCCCAAAAATGAAATCCTGCATTGGTTTTGTTTAAAATTTTTCTGTATTTCCTTCTCATTTGTTGACTTGTGTGTACTTGTGTATATGTGTATGTGTGTGTGTGTGTGTGTGTGTGTGTGGAGAGAGAGAGAGAGAGAGAGAGAGAGAGAGAGAGAGAGAGAGAGAGAATACATGTGTGGTATATGTGCAGCTCCTATTTTGCATCCTTGTCTTCCACCCTGTTTTAGACAGGGTCGCAGGAAGGTTTTTCTGCTAGGTCTGCTAGTCCTAGCTGGCCTGCAAGCTTTTGGGTATTCTCCTGCCTGAAGATCCTGCCTAGGAGCGGATCACTCAGAAACCACTCTAGTCACGGTAAGGGGAAGTGGGCTGACAAGATCTGGCATCATTCCTGAAGCTGTTAGAACCGTGAAGTTGTGATGTCTATAGATGCTGTCCTAGACACCTGGATGAAAGCAATGCATGATGAAAAACATCTTTGATTTCTACTGCTGTCGAGTCAAGGTACTGCTGTGGCCTGGGGTCTATTTTCTATATATCGGCCTTCAAGAATCATGTCCTTCAGGCGGGCGGTGGTGGCACACAACTTCAGTCCCAGCACTGAGGAGGCAGAGACAGGTGGATCTCTGTGAGTTCAAGGCCAGCCTGGTCTACAAAAAGCCTAGTTCCAGGACAGGCCCCAAAGCTACAGAGAAACTCTGTCTTGAAAAACAAAAAAA
>NW_026077437.1:0-1147 GCF_014885135.2 Alexandromys fortis
ATCTACCTGAGTCCACCCTTCTTTTTCCCAGCATTCAGTTTAGTTTCCCCTGCCTACCTAAGTTCTGCCCTATCAACAGGCCAAGGCAGTTCCTTTATTCATTAACCAATAAAAGCAACACATAGACAGAAGGGCCTCCCACATCAAGGAGGGTGCTGTTTATCTCCACATTCTTCACTAGTTGCAGCTTATCTGACTTGGTTTCTTCTGGAGTTAGACAGTTGTGAGTGCCGTGCGGGTGCTAGGAATCAAACCCAGGTCCTCTGGAAGAGTAGCCACTGCTTGCTATTAACTGCTGATCCATCACTAGTCCCTGGCTCAGTGGGCTATACACTTCGATTGGGGCTATACTACACTACACTTCTGAGCAGGTGTTTCCTTGACTTGCCATTCCATCTTAGTGTGGATGTTGACGCCATCCTCCACTGGTTCTGCTGCTGCCTATGAAGCAGGACAGAATGTATGATGAATTCAGGAAGAGGGAAGGTTAGCTGAATCCGTTTTTTGAGAAGTTGAGAGTTAGTCTAGAGTGGGAAGGATGAAGTTCTTACAGTGCCCCACCAAGGTTCACGCTGAGAACACCAAAGCATGGGGAGAGCCTGGCATGGACAAGTAGACAGCAACAAGTCGTTCTAGTAGACTGTGAACAGGTCTGAGCACTTTATCAGCAGCCCTAGAAAGCAAGCATTTTATTAATGCAGTGCACTTTCCCCAAAATTCTATATCTGAAATCTTTGTGACAGTTTTGAAGCTGTTGGTTTTCAGACTTTGGGCCGTATTTCTAATAAAAAGAATATTTACATATATAGTGACCCAAATGTACGGCAGACAGCTGTGTGACATTTGTTCTTAGGAGTAATGTTTTGCACCATTCCTGCTGGCTTTGTGTTGCAGTGCCGAGGATCACACTGTACATGCTAGGCATGCCCCTCCTCACCTTACTTGTCTGAAAAGCTGGTTCAGGTGCTGGAGAGATGGCTTGGCAACTAATAGTGCTGCCTGCTGTAGCAGAGGGCCCAGGTTCAAACCCCAGCATCTACGCCAGGTGGCTCATCTGTGTATCGCCACCTGGTTGTGGCCTACCAGCTAAAGTTCCCAGTGTCTATATCAGGCAGCGGATCCATGCCATCTACCTGAGTCCACCCTT
>NW_026077438.1:0-1096 GCF_014885135.2 Alexandromys fortis
GGTGATCCCAAAGTCTCTTCTTTCTCTATACAAGATAAGCTCTCGTCCATCATGTGGGTCTTCTACCACCAGGGGAACCAGGGCAGGAATTCTCACCATCAGCACGGACTCATCTGCCGGGGACCAGCAGTTGCTCAAAAAGCAGGAGCTGGAAGAACAATTAAGGACACCATCCTCCCCAACCGACCCATTAAAGGAAACAAACATAAAAGGAGGTAGAACACAAGCTAGGCTGACAATAGAGAAATTCATTCCCGCTGCATAATTAATCTGGAGGGAGGTTTCAAAGATGTCTGATGTGTTCCATCGGGCTGTGGCATTGAAGGCCAAGCCCCTTTGAAGGGCTAAAGTCTAATATCTGTACATGCACGAGGGCCACAGAGAAACATGCCTGCAAACGTAGGTGAAACTCCTGCCATATTTGGATTTCTATAGGAATAATCAAAGGCCCCTCCCAAGGAATTTTTAAAGGTAGGTCAGTGACCAAACCACCATAAATATTTATCTCCCTCCAATTTCCATGGTTCCTTAGGAGCACAATTTCCCCAAGGCAATGGTAAATATAATTTGAAGGATTGTGGCGTCTTCCAACATAAGGGAGCTGGTCTAGGAGGGGTAGGGAGTCCAGAAATATTTCTTTTAAAATTTATTGGGTAAAAGATATCTCTCAATCCAAAACAGGGATGTCCAGACGAATTAGAAGAGAAGTCTCCCAGAGAATAATTACTAAGGACCACACACGGTCCAGAAAGGGAGACACTAGGCACCGCTGAAATATTGTTAATCCTCCGGAAGCAGAGGGCATGGGATATATCAAACGTTAAATTACCCAATGAGTATCTTTCTAATGCTGTATTTGCTGCAGGAACTCCCAAGGTATAATTGGTGGAGTAAAAGGATGGAAAAACAGAGCTTATTTTACTTACTGGCATCAGTATGGGTGGATTCCTCACCAGTGCCCATCTCAGGTCTCCCTCGATGTTCTTCACTTGAACCCACATTATCAGGGCCAGTAGGGCCCGACTCCACCGGCTGAACATTCCGCTCTGGCACCCAGATGGGTTTTTTGGTTCCTGGAGGGAAGATACAAATGGCT
>NW_026077439.1:0-1112 GCF_014885135.2 Alexandromys fortis
CTGCCTCTGCCTCCCGAGTGCTGGGATTAAAGGCATGCGCCACCACTGACCGGCAGGAAAATTCTTACTTTCTATATCCGTTTTATATGTTGGTTGCCAGTTTCCTTGCTGTCCATTGGTCACAAGTCCATGAGGACAAAGGAGCAGAAGCAGCAGCAAAGAGTGTGAATGGCCTGTGAACATGATGGAAACAGCTGTCTGGAAGAAAACTTCAATGAGATAGCTCACTTCAATCCAGAGTGAGGGGAGATATAATGGATGTGGACAATGGCAGGGCCATCACATAATTTTCTTTAAACAAAATGATCCTATCATAAAGCTCCTAATATAATTCTTAGTTTTCATGCGTGGAAACACAGCTTTATGATAAATCACCTACCACAATGTCTAAGAGGGAGAAAGTGAATGTAAACAGGGAACAGGAAAAGGAATATTTGTCCTTAAGGGTCACTGGACTGCATCTGTATAGCAGATGTAGCACATAGGAAACCGGCAGCTTATAAAGGAGGAAACCCAGTATTAAGATGATTAGGTGTTTAATACTCCCTACTCCACAACTACGTTTGAATTTTCTCTCTTAAAATGTTGGACATACTATATTCTTATTGCTCCTTCAATTGAAAATACAATTTTGCTGGATATAGCTATTTTATTTAGCAGTTATACATCATCTGCTTCTGAAATATATTGTTAAAAGTTTTCTGGTCTTTAAAGTTTTGAATGAGAGCTCAAATATCATTCTGATATGTTTGCCCTTGGAGTTGTAATAGTATTTTTCAATTGTATCTTTTGATACTGATTCTTTACTTTGTGTTATTTTTTTACATAGTAAGCACAATCTATGACATGAAAATGTTTATCATTAGTGTGATATATTTTGAAAAAATAACTAAATGTCCTCTTATAATAGCCAATAATTTGTAGATTTGAATTTTTCTGTTCTCATTTCACTCAATATCTTTCCTAGATATTTATTTTTATTAGATAATCTATATTATGATTCTTTGTATTGTTCTCTTCATCATATGTTAGAATTCTTTGACATTGTACTGATGACAAATGTATAACAAATGATGTTTCTTTGCTATAATTATTTATTTTCAAACATGATT
>NW_026077440.1:0-1117 GCF_014885135.2 Alexandromys fortis
TTTTTCAAGACAGGGTTTCTCTGTGGCTTTGGAGCCTGTCCTGGAACTAGCTCTGTAGACCAGGCTGGTCTCGAACTCACAGAGATCCACCTGCCTCTGCCTCCCGAGTGCTGGGATTAAAGGCGTGCGCCACCATTGCCCGGCTCTGGATCTTTTAACAATTATTAAACACCAACTTTGCACCAGTGGGAAGTCAGCAGGGTAGATAGTTGAGGTAGAGAAATGATCATAATAAAGTAATTTCAGGTCTGAATAGCAATGGTGAGGCCGATGAAACTGGGCAATGGGTTTGAGAAGAATGTTGAATGATGTAAAGGCCCTTGGAAGGCCTCATTGAAAAGGTAGTATTTGATTTAAATATTGGGAAAGAATCAGCTAGCAGTGGTCTGCAGTCAGCAGAGATAGAAGTACAAGCCATGAGGGAGGTTTTGCATTGTACAGCCCTGTTTTTGCTATGTAGATACATAGGATTGACTCGTTCTGGTTTGCTTTTGCTTTCTATTGCTGTGATAAACATGACCAAAAGAAATTTGGGGACAAAAGGATTTATTTGGTGAACAGGTTACATGCAGTCTGTTAAGAAGGGAAGTCAGGGAAGGAACTCAAGGCAGGAACTGAAGCAGAGGCAATGAGGGAGTGCTGCTTTTCATGGCTTGTTTAGTCTGCTTTCTTATACAGCCGAGGACCTTCTGCCCACAAGTAGCACAGCCCACAGTGGACTGGGTCCATGAAATTGCTTCCTTGTCATGATTTGTATAGCTTCACATGTGTGTAAGTGCACATGTGTACACCTGTGTAAGTGCCAGAGGTTGCTTGCTCTCAGGTAAAGGTGTCTTCAGTTGTCCTCAGCCCCCCCACCCCCTCCTCTGGACAGGGTTTCTCTGTGTAGCCTTGACTGTTCTGGAACTTGTTTTATAGACCAGGCTGGCCTCAAACTCACAGAGATCCACCTGCCTCTGCCTCCTGAGTGCTGGGATTAAAGACGTGCCCACCAGCATCTGGCCACATAAGAGTCTTCATCTATTGCTCTCCCCCTTATTATTTTTTTTAATATTTATTTATTTATTTATTTATTTATTTATTTATTTATTTATTTATTTATTTATTTATTTATTAT
>NW_026077441.1:0-1161 GCF_014885135.2 Alexandromys fortis
CTCTCTCTCCCTCTCTCTCCGCGCACACACACACACACACACACACACACATGATAAATTCATAAATGCAACTTAAACAGTTTTTTTTTCAAGGAAAAGAAATTGTTGATTGTGAAACCTCAGCAAACATTTTAATATCTGATCCTCCTTACATAACTTTCAAAATCCTCTTTCTTGCCACTCAGTTATCGTGTGTGGAAATATCACTAGTAAAAGTGAACGCAGTCTATTAAGTGTGCTATCTCTACTTCTCTATAGTGCAACAAAATGCAAGGTCCTTCGGGAATTGAGTCGTTGCTGTTTATATTTGAAATTACTCCTCAAGCAGATTTCTATCCAAATACAATAAATATAGGTATTTCACTGCACTCGCAAAATAGCATTTTTTTTATCTTCTCTTTCCCTCGGTAAGCAGGGAAGAGCAGTGGTTGGTGGCTACTGAAATGAAGGCAGTGGATTATCAGCCTGAGAGATAATGCGGAACCTAGTTCATCAAAATAGTTTAGGAAATTTCATTTCCACTATATAATAACGCCAAGACAGTCAAGTTTCTTCTTAGCTGAAACTTCCCACTGTCATGCATCATAAAATCCCGTGTAGTTGCAGATGGAACATTTCATCAAATTAGGAACCAAATGGAAGCGCTCTGATTTTACCTCTGTAGGTCAGCCTAATGTGTCAGCCTAGTTATATTCAGCGTTAATAAAACACCAGCTCATACTCCATCCACCCAAATCACACAGATGACTCATGGTTAAGTCTTACTTGAACAGAACAGATTTTGGACACCTATCAGTCCTGATTTCAGCAAGGCTTTTAGATTATAAATGTGAAGGCTGGTGTGGCAGTGCACACCTTTAATCGCAGAATTTGGGAAGCAAGGCAGATGGAGCTCTATGAGTTTGAAACCTGAATTTGCTGGGCTTCTTTTTCCTTCCCAAATTCATATTGAATGATGTGGAATGAAGACGGATGCTAAAAAGAACTCCCACACTAGCTCAGAATTGAGTGTGATAAAGGGTTATTTATTTAGGGGTAGACTCACAGATGACAGTCCTCTGCTCGAACGGGGAACAACTACTGAATCCAGCAGCCGGGTGGGGAGAGAGAGAGAGAGAGAGAGAGAGAGAGAGAGAGAGAGAGAGAGAGAGAGAGAGAGAG
>NW_026077442.1:0-1146 GCF_014885135.2 Alexandromys fortis
AGAGAGAGATTGAGACAGAGAAAGAGAGAGAGAAATGGGGTGAGAATGACAAAAATACAATATATACGAGCATAAAATTGTCAAAGAATTAAAATAAATAAACTTAAAAGAACCATCTTAAACGGTAAATAGATTATCCTATCATTCATGAGAGAACTGTCCTGTACAACAATCCATACATTTGCATTTTTCTGATCACTTGACTTGTACAAGATGATTTAATAAAACTTCTTGATTGTATCTGATAGTATGACTAATTTCTATGGTTTTTTTCATGAACCTTTTTTTCATTTTTTTTTTGTTTAAATGCATGTTTTGGGGACAAAGAGCCTGTGGGGTCACATAGCAACAGATAGAGGAAACATTGGATGCCATATGCCACTTGTAGTATGAGGCAGCCGGTGGGGGAAGACAGAGAGAGAAGAGGACAGGACCTGGAACATTAAACTGCAGGTGATCTATATAGAAAGAACTTTGTATCAAATTGGTCTGAGAAAGTGGGTCTTAGAAAATAAACTACAGGAAGCCAGGATGAAACCATGCCAGCATTTCTACTTTTGGTTCTACATTCCAAAAGGACACTCATCTGAGGGTAGGTTATTCTAACCTAAACATGCTACACAGCTAAATGTTTGGAGACTTTCTATCCTGACCAAGAGTTAGGTTGTAATTTCTCACTATGGCTGTATTTCTCAAAATTGAATTGAAGACCTTGAGAGAAAAGGTAAATTCAATAATATAAAGTGCGTGCCAAGTTAAAATGAAGATAAACTGCCAGTTTTCCTATAGGAAAGTCAAAGAAGAAAGGCGCAAGATTCATGTTAGCAGAAAAATAAGACAATTCAGAATTGCAATTTTAGGCCTATTATAAAACATTTTAGTCAAACATGATTAGATCATTTTCTTGCTTATTACAATGTGGTAAATAGCGTTTTTGTTTCTGTGTGGTAATAATTCTGCCTATGACATAAAGCAGAATATTATGACACCTAGAAGGAGCTATACCTAATTCGGTATTGAATACAAACAAGAACACATCGTATTATTCCATATTTATCAAGTTGCCATCTTCAGACCATTTCCTATTATGAGAGGCGACTATGAATTTTGAGGAAATGGATATAAAATGATTATGAGGAGCAACCA
>NW_026077443.1:0-1147 GCF_014885135.2 Alexandromys fortis
TCTCTCTCTCTCTCTCTCTTAAATTTATTAATTTTTTTTGTGGTAGGATCTCACTACATTACCCTGGCTGTCCTAGAATTCGCTATGAAAGCCAGGTTGGCCTCGAAACTCATAAAGTTTCCCCTGCCTCTACCTCCCAATGCTGGGACCAAAGGCATGAGCTACCACACCTGGCTTCTTTCTCCTTTTCAAGATAAAAAAAAAATCTTCTGTAGCCCAGGCTGCCCTTGAACTCCAGACTGGTCTAGAATTCTCCATCTTCCTGCCTCTGCCTCCTAAGTGCTGGAATTATAGGTGTGAACAACACCCTCCCCTCCAAACACATGCCCTGCCCCCTCCCTACCTGCACGTTTTTGTTTCTGAGGTTCAGTGGTCACTGTCACGGTATTGGAACTTCAGATAGAGCCATCGGAGACGATGGCCTTATCTGCTAACTTGGAAGCATTGAAAATAACTAAATTGTTATTCTAGTCTAGTCTGGTAAAGTCAATTCGAACTATTAAACTTATAATATTCCTTGGTCACTACGGGCCATCCTCTGATGCCAGAGACCACGGATGGGTATCCGTTGCCTGGTGGGGAAGCTACCACGTTTCCCCACGGGAAAGAATGGTCAGGTTTCAGAACCTAGGCTAGCCCACTTTATTGCACCAGCTTCCAGACATGGTCCAGGGCCGGAAGTTTGCTATCGAGGCCACAGAACTGGAGTGGGTGGCTGCAGAAGGTGGCCCTCCTGGTTTCTGGTTCCCATATGGTGCCCCAGGGCTTCCCAGCCTCTGTAGAAGGGGCACTGTTTCTGTTTTCTTTGTTAACTCTCAGGACGAGGCTCAAGTTTCTCGGAAAAGCAATACTGGTAAGTACTAGGAGGGCATGGGGCTGGAGTGGGTGGCTCAGAGGTTAAGGGTACACACATTTGCAGAGGACCTGAATTCCCCGCAACCGTGAGAGGCTGGCTGTTCACCTGTCTCTAACTCGAGCTCCAGGAGATCCAAGTACCCCTTCTGGATTCTGCAGGCACCAAGGTACCCACATGGTGCACACACGTCCATGCAGACAAACACTCAGACACATGGTTAGGTCAGTGTCAGCTTCGGTATGTTAATAAGCACCTTAGCTAACCCCGTGTCCTGAGACCTAACACACATAA
>NW_026077444.1:0-1149 GCF_014885135.2 Alexandromys fortis
GTGCAAGAATTAGCCTGTAAGGGCTAGAGTTCATGGGCCAAGCAGTTCTTTAAATGAATACAGTTTGTGTGTTGTTATTTCGGGCATGAGCTAGCCAAGCGGCCGGGGTGTTGGGGATGCAGCCCCGCTGCTCCTATTTCAACACCTCTCTCTGCTTATACACATACACACATGCATTCACTACACAAAAGATAGAGATGTATAAGGAAGGAATGTGATGATAGCCATGTCAGCTTGAAGAAGGGAAGTCATGGTTTCTGTGGCTTAAATATAGTGCACTCGCCAGGAACCAGCTAATTAACACACTGAAACCATATATGTTGAACAACCCTGAGCTGATTTTACTTTGAAAGCATCTGTTCAAGAATCTGTTATATAGTGTTTATTAAAAACCTTGCCGAGCTGGGCAGTGGTGGCGCACGCCTTAATCCCAGCACTGGGGAGGCAGAAGCAGGTGGATCTCTGTGAGTTCGAGACCAGCCTGGTCTACAAGAGCTAGTTCTAGGACAGACTCCAAAGCTACAGAGAAACTCAGTCTCAAAAACAAAAAAACCTAAATAATAATAATAATAATAAACAAAAAAACACCAAGATACTAAAGTAAAAACCCAATGTAAAACTCACTAAAATGACATAAAATAAATGAGATAAAACAAATGAAAAGTTAGAGATCCTACTGGACAAACCAGGTCACAAAACCCAAGCATTGTTGGAACTTCTCAAAGATTACAGAGGCCAGCATTCCCAGCAGAGACAAAAGTGTAAAGGATATGGGCATTAACCAGGATCAGAACCCACAATTGGTTCTTGGAAGCCAAAGCAAGATTAAAAACAGAAATTAAGTTCCAAAGTGCGGCAGGCCTGGGTGTACCAATAGAAAGGTGTCTCTAATGAAACCTAAAAGTGGAAAAGGAAAAGCTCACAGTGGAAGGAGAGGAGAAAAACAGCAAGGAGGAAAAGGCTGAAGATCATCTACCTAAAGGCATGGAAAAACATGCCTGTCATCCCAGCACTGGAAGGCAGAGACAGATGGATCCTTTGTGCTTGCTGGACAGCTAGCCTATTTGGTGGGCTCCAGAATCAGTAAGAGACAGTCTTTTTTTTTTTTTTTTTTTTTTTTTTTTTTTTTTTTTTTTTTTTTTTTTTTTT
>NW_026077445.1:0-1155 GCF_014885135.2 Alexandromys fortis
CGAGGGCTTCAGTGCTCTCTCTCTCTCTCTCTCTCTCTCTCTCTCTCTCTCTCTCTCTCTCTCCCTCTCCTCTTCTATAATTGCTCAAATAAGGAGAAGGAATTGAAGGCCGAAGTGATGGGTCAATGGATAACATGTTTGCTTGCCACAAAAGCTAGGCAGACATGGCAGCCTGCCTGAAATCTCAGCAAACAGGGAGGAAAAGCAGGGGATTCCCGGGGTAAGCTACTGATCTGGGAGCACCCAATGTCAACACACACACACACACACACACACACACACATGTGCATGTACATACATATATACACATTCATATACTCATTTGTGCACATACACATACATTCAGGCACACATGAACCCATACACACAAACATACAGAGACATATACACACATATGCACATAAACACACAGACACATGTACATATGCTCACATACATATACAGACATGCATACACAATACTCTCATATACACATATACATATACACACATATGTGTATATACACATACATACACATACAAACATTCAGGCACACACGTGCATACACAGACACACACACACGAACATACACACAGACATACACAAAGACCTATGAACATACACACATCTTACTAGCAGAATGGCTGAATTTGTGCTAACCATCAATATAGTAGGTTTCCAACCACGTAAGTCTAGCCAGGATTTTGTAGCAAGTGATTTTTCTTGTGTCGTGACTTTAAGAGCAGTGAGTTCGTCATTTGGGAAATTTTATGTAGGAATATTCGTGGGCAGTGCATACTTACAAAAATTGAAATAAATCAACATGTTCATGAGAGGAGGAAAAAAACGCTCCTTGAAAGATTTGCTCCTGAAACTTCGGTACCCAGCAGCTATTTGTCTCACGAGTGCTGAGCAGGCGCCTGGGAAACATCTGCAAAATATGGAGGAATAAAGTTTTCAAGATCAGCCCCAGCTTTGTCTTGGTTTGTTTTCCTTTTAAGATTCAAATCCAGGGGCTGGAGAGATGGCTCAGCAGTTAAGAGCACTGGCTGCTCTTTCAGAGGACCCAGGTTCAATTTCCAGCACCCACAAACAGCTAACAACTGTCTATAATCTCCAGGATTTGACACCCTCACCCAGACATACATACAAACATGCAGGCAAAACATCGATACA
>NW_026077446.1:0-1074 GCF_014885135.2 Alexandromys fortis
AAAAGGTCATGTTCTAACCTGGTTCCACCTCTTAAAAATCATTGGCTGACAAAGATTCTCCATCACCTCCCCCTTTTTTTCTAAATAAGAGAGTTCCAAACCCAATACAAAACTATATACAATAGGAACAGATAGATATCAAGTATAAAATTATAACCAACATAAACAAAATTAAGCAAGGAACACGTGATAAATGTTTTAATAAACATTTTATTTTAAAGAGTCTAGGTCTTGCATTGAAAATGGCTTGGCTAAATCATAAGAGGAAGGTAACCATGACTATCTAATCTTTAACCCCATTGAAGGCTTGAGAAGGGAGATAATATTACTGGAATAGGCAGGAAGGGCAACTAAGCAGCTCCCAAAGTGTGCAGTGTATGACAGAGACAACTGGCTACCTAAGCAATCACTCAAATTCTTATTTGCAATGTTGAAGCAACCAACATTGGCTAAGGCCTAGCATAACTGACAGACCATTATTATAGGCAGAGAAAATTTTAGAACCCTTTTACCCTGTCTTGGCAAGTTTTTGCAGTCTTTTTTCTTGTGTCCCGCTCATCCAGTCAAGCTCTAACATTGTCCCACCTCCTAAAAATCATGACTGACAGAGATTCCCCATCATGGCAAAGTCCTTCACATCAATACTAAAGTCTTATCCTCATTGAGCACTGTGAATGTTGTACATCTGTCTCAGTCAAAAAACATGAATGTAAGAGTTATGCTGTTCCGATTGTTTTCAAGGCACTTAGGCAATATGTAAGATCAATTCAGGATAACTGACAATATAGATCCTGTTTCATTTATTACTTTTAAATGTAAGAAGACTTCATTCTCATCTAAAAAAATTTAATCCTCCATTTTTATATCCCATAGTTATCCTGATGTGCTGAGACACCAAAACAATTTTCTCATAGCTAATCATGTTTGGATCATTAAGTAGGCTGCACTTCTCTCCTTTCCTCATCTTTCTCACTATTTATCAAAAATGACTCCGTCATCTTTGATGATGAATAATGATATGGCATCTACAAATGAATGGGGATGCTTTTTATTTGCCTTTTGTTCCATGGAATA
>NW_026077447.1:0-1085 GCF_014885135.2 Alexandromys fortis
ATTGGAGGTTGAGGAATGTAAACATCATCTCTCACTTGAACATTAGGGGGAGGGGTTTCCAAGAATAAAGGGTCATTTGAGTGCCCCTTTCCCTTTACAGTCACTTCTGGGTCTTGAGAAGGAGTTTCCAACCTATATTCATCAGGAACATGGAAAGGTTTTGTTGGTGTACAAAAAGAAGAGTAGTCTGGTTTCCTACCCAAGCCTAGATTATTGACAACAGGTTCAGGGAAAAGTTTTCTCTTCAAAGATTGACTAGTTTTGGGATCCCCCTTGGGCAGCTCTCTTGGTATCTCACTCACTTGGCTTGAGGCTTCATTAGTCTCTGACTGTATCATAACTGGTGTTAAATGATCAACCAACCAAATAGAAATCACCATTGCAGCTGAATTTGTAATGTATGCAATCATTGCCATGTAATGATCTTCGCATTCAACCTTAGTTGGATTATTGTTGATTACAGCTCGCAATGACCAAGTTGTTCTTGGTGCCTTACATAAGGATTCAACCAATTCCAAGAAGTCTCCGTAGGATGTCTTGTTATTAGCGATCCTTATTTTTGACTCACCATGTACATATGCAATCTCAACTTCTTCAACTGTAACAACCAATTGCCCACCATATTGGAATATGATATTAAATGTGTTCTCTGCATAACATCAATTAAAATGGGTTTAATATCACATCTCTATAAACGAGTGTACTGAAGGTATCGGCTACAATATCAGTATTAACGGTTACAGATGACAGTTTATCGTCTAGAAATTTAAGAATGTATGTCAAAGTGATAATCAGTACCACATGATAAACCCACTTTTAGATCTTCTAATCATTAGATAAAAAACTTCAAAACCCCCCATAAAAACAGAGACAAAGAGCCATACACGGTAGACACTAGTGATTTAAAGCTTGAAAACAACATACTAGAAACCCATAAACCAAATTCTGGGGTTTTCATACCCCCAACCCAACAATCAACTAGAGTTGAAACCCCACCCACAATTGAATGCTTGCATTTAAGCTGGTGGGTGTGTGTGAGTGAATACTTTAATGCCACTGAGATTGAAACCTAAAACAGACAACTT
>NW_026077448.1:0-1146 GCF_014885135.2 Alexandromys fortis
TGTTTTGTGAAACACTTAATCATCTGTGGAATTAAACAAATGATTGTTCTTTAAAAACTAATAATTGTGAACCGCAAGGAGGTGGCGCATGCCTTGTGAGGCATAGGCAAGAGGATCTCTGTGAGTTCAAGGGCAGTCTTGTCTACAAAGTGAGTTCCAGGACAGCCAGAACTGTTACTCAGAAAAACCCTGTCTTGAAGTAAACAAAGCAAAACAAAACAAAGAAAAACTATTGATTGTGAATACAATATTAATTGTGAAAATGAGAAATTATTTTTTCATGACATTAATTCTAAATAATTAATTTTAAGGGGTTGAAATAGAAAATAATTTCATTATTGTGTCTTTGTTTTATTTTATTTACCACTTTGCTTTTGGTCAGCTAGAAGAGAAATATTGATATGTCCATTCATTCATTCATGCATTCAGTCATTCCATTTAGTATGTTCTATTTAGTTTTGGCATCATCAAAGAATAAACTCCTGCCTCTATTCCTCTTTCAAACAAGAGGGAGAGAAAATTCAAGAGATTTCCCAATGGAGTGTTAAGTGGCTCAGGGTAAGAAAAAATAAACCTGAGGTGATAATATATAAAAGCTGGAGAAAAAATAACTCTATAGATTGACAACCCCAATAAGTGATCTGAAAATCTGATTAAAAAAAAAAAACAAACCCAAAGCTTCTGCTCAGTTTTCAATCTTCCACAGGTTTCCTCAACTATGAAACTGTTTTAAATTCTAAAAAGGGAATATTTTATAATAAATTATTACAAATCAATATTATTTTAAAAATAGTACTATGTATAAATAAGGCTTTTTAAGCATGTAGGCACGCTATTTCATTTAGATATTATCTGTGGTTTTGAATTATAATGATATATCTAAGTAGTGACTAAACAATGTGAATGGACAAAGCCTAAAATGTTTTCACCTGCACATTTAAAATAATGTCTCTCATATACTGTACATAAAGAACATTTAATACCACATGCTATGAAATGACTCATCCTAAGAGATGTAGGTTTAGCTACTCATCTAAGGCTTCTTATATACTGTAAAATCAACTGGGCTCGTTTCAAACACTGCCATTTACTAAGTATTTCATTCTTCATTTGAAACTAATGTCAGTCAAATATTCCTGTATAGAG
>NW_026077449.1:0-1135 GCF_014885135.2 Alexandromys fortis
GGGGGGGGGGGGGGGGGGGGGGGGGTGTCTGCCAGCAGCCAGCGCTCAACTCCAGCACAGTGGACATGTTTTAAAATGCTTGTGAATAGAGAAGCAAACAAGATTAAGAAGAAATACATGTTGGATTTTCATGTAGCCTATGAAAGCATAATAACTTCATTTCTCATGATCTGTTTCATTTTTCACTAGGACACCTAAGTAGTCATATAAGGAGCACTGGGGCCAGGCAGCATCTAACCGTGGTTATCTTGAGAATGCTTTCTCAGATCACCAAGGCATCCAGCCTCTAGTGTGATAGATCCATTGTGGGTGGCTTTCATCTTTTACGACGCCACTACTTGTGACTTTTAATAGGACCCGTTTTAGGCCATGACATGTAGGTCTCTCTAAAGAAATTATGTTTTCAGGAATCAGCAGACTCAGAGAAGAAAACCAGTTAGGAAGTCTTTATTTCTTAGGGAGGGAAGTCTCACATGAAGTTCTTCACCATGTCGTTAAAATAGTGTCAGAGACAAGGAGGCCAGAAAGCTCTCACCATCAACTCATTTGGGCCTCTCTTCCCTGTGAAATATAAAAAATAGCTTATGTTATTAACTGAGTAGGCAGAGAAGATAAAAAATGTCTTGCTGATAGGAATGTAGAAAGTCCTGAGGACGGCATCTTCTGAAGCCTTTGAAGTCTCCCAACCTTTGTTTCGGTATTTCAAAACTAAACCTGCTTTATTATATTACATTCGTTTGGAAGAAAACTAATGGCATTTCTTAGGGTTCTCATCACTACGGGTTGATATTTTGGGAGAACTAGCACCATTCTATAGCCTGGTCTGAAACTGTTGTTACCTGAAGGAGTTTAGACTCCCAAAGCAGCACGAGTTCTTGAAATCAACTTCGGACCCTGAAAGTCAAGAACACATAAAAATGTTCAGAGAGAGGGATGGGGGATGGTGCCAGTCACAAGGTCAGCTCAGACAATTCCTTATTTCTACCATGGCTGTACAAAAATGTGCTCCTCATGAGTTCAACTGTATGTCCTAAACATTTTCTCCTCATGTCTCGGTTACATAACACTAACTAGTGAACCCTTTTGATCCAGTTCATAAAAATTGATTAACTTTAGCTCAGAAACAGTCTACATT
>NW_026077450.1:0-1129 GCF_014885135.2 Alexandromys fortis
TGCTGTTGTCTTTCAGTTGGTTGAAATAGTCTGTGTTCTTCAAGGCACCATCGTGTTTGTTGAATACATGAATTAGTTCTCCTTTGAATCCTTTCAGCACTCCCTATGAGATATTTAAAGAACTGCGTAAGAAACACTTTATTATATTTGTTCATGGCATGTATATGTATTTGGTGCATGTGGCAGTGAATATTTGAAGGGTAAGGGGACAACTTGCAGGAGCTGGCCCCCTCCTTCTACCGTGTGCACCTGGGGATTAAAATCCGTTGTCAGGCTTGGTGAGGAGCACCTTTAAGTACTGAGCCATTCTCTGGCTTGAAATAATAGGTTTTACAAACTCTACTTGTTAGAGCTTTTACATTTTACGATTCTAAATAGATGCCACTATTTGCTATATCTTTAGATTTGTCTTTGACTTGATTTCAAATACAGAAGCCCAAGACAGGTAGGAGGGTTCAAAAAAAGCATATTCTCTTCTTTAAATGGCAAAACTTAGCTAATAAATAATTCAAATTTTACTTTTCATTCCTTAAGGCTAATATCCAACCAAAGGATATTATTTTATCCTAGCCAAAGGATTCTATTTTATGTTTTTTGCTGTTATTTTATTTTGCTTGAGACTATGTGGTCCAGGCATTGAGCTCATGACTCTACTAACCTCAGCCTTCTGAATGCTTGGATTACATCATTCTCCAATATGCCCAGAACACTTTACAGTATACTCATTGAAAAAAAAAATGCTAGTATTATTCATATCTTTTTTTTTCACTTAAGGTGTAGTCTTTAGGGTTGCAATGTTAAATTACTGTCATGTAAGTTTTGTGAATTTTAATATTCGCTTATTAACTTGTTAATAAAACTTTAAGGAGGGCATAAAATATACATACAATACTGAGAAAGCAAATCCATTAATAGCCTATCAGCATCATCTAATTTAACAAATATATACCTGATATTAATAAAGAACATGTGCATTTACATGATTAAATAGTTCAGGTTGGATATTAGCCTTAAGGAATGAATTCATATCCTTACATTTTCATCAAAATCCATGAAGTTGGATACAACTTTGACATTTGAATGATAAACTCCAGCTTGACGTATAACTTCTTCAAGCACATCACCGATA
>NW_026077451.1:0-1145 GCF_014885135.2 Alexandromys fortis
ACACACACACACACACACACACACACACACACACACACACACACACCTTTAATCCACATCTTTCAAACTAGGAAAAGGCATGCCTTTAATCCAGATCTTGAGGAAGGAAGACACACCTTTAATCTGGGCCACACTTTCTGAGAGAAACCATTAAGGACATGACAGAAGGAAACTTTTGCTCTTTGCCTGCATGCTTTCACCTTGATAGCTTTCAGGTCACAGCCAACCATTGTTGGATTAGCTGGAGCACAGCCTGTAAATCATTCTAATAAATCCCATATAAATATATGTGATCTTAGATATGTATTTGTACATACAAATATTTATATAATATAAATGGCAAGCAATATTTATAGTATATAAATATAGTGTTTATAATTACATATAAATATTGACATAAACATTTGTGTATTTATACATTTTAGGTATAAACAAATTTATATACAATAGATCATGTTATATAAATATTTATATATAATATTTATGTTATATGTTAATATTATATGTGTGTATTAATTCTCTCTAGAGAATGTTACTCTAGAGAACCATGACTAATACAGATTTTGATACTAGACATGGTTCTAGAACAGCAGAAGTATAAGGATGAATCTTTTAAGTATCTAGAATAGGCTTTTCAATTCACCAACATCTACAGCTCCCGAAGCCTCTCCAGTCCCTCTCTTGGGAGCTCAGAGAGTACTGAACCCTCATGGTGTGAACTATACCACAAATTCATGAGATAAATGCACTTGTCATTCTGATTTCACCAACTGTGAGTGACAATGGATTTGGTGAACCTGCATATGGAGCTCTTGACAGTTTGGGAAAATAAAGAAAGAGATGATACTGATTGGTTGCTCTTAGCATCTCTAGATAAATCAACAAAAGAAAGGGATGAACTCTGTGATAAAATTATCAGTTTCTAGCATCTCAGAATCCAGTGAAAGACAACAATGAGATTAGTGATAAAAATTGTTCAGCTCCAGATGCACATGAACATTCTAAAGCAGCGTTTCTTAACCTTCCTAATGATGAGATCCTTAAATACAGTTCCTCATATTGTAGCGACCCCCAACTGTACAATTATTTTTATTACTACTTCCTAACTGTAAATTTTCTTTTTTTTTTCTTTTTTTTTTTTTTTT
>NW_026077452.1:0-1031 GCF_014885135.2 Alexandromys fortis
AAAAAATGGTTTGATAAAATATTGACTATGATCAATGTTTCTTATACTAAATAATAGATTCATTGATAATTTTAAGATTGATTCCTGGACAATTGCCTTTGCTCAATTCAAGGCCAAAAACGATGATCTTTTCCCAGATCATTGACTGTATTTTGCTAATGTTATAGCAAAAAATCCCTAAAAGGATTTTATGCTAAAATTTTACAGATGGCTCTTCCAATGGAGGAACTGTATATATGGATAAAAAAAAAATTGTGGAGCATGTCAAGGCTCTTTGAAAGCAGCTTATGAAAGTTGCAAGCAGATCCAGATGCAAACGGATCTGGCCTGATAAGACCAAGCAGACCTTTGCTAAGGCAAGGTGGAAAAGCCTTTGCAATGCATTATGAAAAAACCCGACCTATATATATCTTTGGGGTCGAGGAGGTGTTTATGCTTTTTTCACAGAAAGAAAATAAAAACAAAACCTGAGTCGAGGCTGCTGACATCCCACAGAGGACTTCCAGAGGCGACTGGGGAGAGGTCCTTGGTCCAGCCTTTCCTGCCCCCAAGGAGAGGAATGCCTGATAACAGAACCTGCTACCCCACTCTGCAGGGTCTCATCCTGCCTTCAGAGTCCAGGGAGATCCGCCTGAGATAAGTGCCAGGATGTGCTTCAGATAGCTGAATCCAGCTCACCTCACCCAGGAATCCTACCTGCCCTGTAGCACAAATGCTGAACTGCCTCTACAGTTTAAACTCTGGTTTGCTTTGAAGCTAAGGTGCAGACCAAACATCAGACTGTTTTAATCTTTGGGACACAAAACTCATTTTAATTAAAATACTAATGCCTCTTCACTTAAGAAGGGGGAAGATTGGGGTTCCTGTCACTGTTGCTCAGAGACTGGAACTGGTGGTATTTGTTAACAACAATGTATGTCATTGTACTCTTACTGAAATTGATCTAATGATATTTGTAACTGCTTATAGAGGCTGGAAAAGGTTTGACACATGCTGTAAAATGTTTGGGTTTAGTGCATATGTTAAAAATT
>NW_026077453.1:0-1152 GCF_014885135.2 Alexandromys fortis
CCAAAGGAGACTTCACCAATCACCTGCTTCTTCTGGCTTCACTTCAGCCCCACGGCTGCACTCTCTTTAAAGGTCTGAGAGTTAGATTGGAGCCAAAGAAATAGCTAAGAGGTGACACAGCTACACCCTAACGTAGGCTTTAAATAGAGCAAGACTGCAAAAGGCAAGGCTCCCCTGGGACCTAGTCCATGCCCACAGAATTCCTCCGTGAAAGTAGCTCCATCCACTCCTGTTCCTGCAAGAGTCTAAGGCTGGAGCACAGTCCAGATTTAAAAACAAAAAAGGTAGGTTTGTTTTATTATAAAGTATGGAAACATATCATTTGTTACGTCAGAGAAAAAAATACATTTCACGAAACAAATGGAAGGGATGACAGAATGGAGTACTTTATGTTATGATAGGATCCACTGCACTTCAGATCCATGACTCTTCCTGTACAGTTAGAAAGGGAGTCCAGGCCACCCTTCTATAGGACTTTAAACAGTAGAAAATAGACTGCCATCAACCCTGATGACCTTAGTCCAACTCAAGGATGCACATGCTGGAAAGATTGACCTGATTCATGCAAACTGTCCTCTGACCTACACACACACACACACACACACACACACACACACACACACACACACACAAACAAACAATGTAATTTATAAATTAAGTAGAAAACAGAGTTAACTGCCAACTGCAAACCCGCCCAAAGATATTTAGACTTTAAAACAGTTTTCACAGTAAGACACAGCTGCAGCCACACCTGCAAGCTGGTGCCTCTGCCTCTCAGACAAAGTCAAGTGTGTACACAAATCATCAAATGTTGGATAAAACTTTCCTCTCCCCCAACTATGTGGTTTAAGTTTAGATATCATGGATTGGCTCTCTGCTGGGTGAGGTAAGGGAGCAACATTCCTGGTTTTCCCACCTACAACTTTTCCCTTTCCTCTCTCCATAGCTTTGTGTGTGTGTGTGTGTGTGTGTGTGTGTGTGGTGTGTGTTACCATGTTCTAAGGCATCACACTGTGTTCTATAAGTACCATGTGGGGGGGTGGTCCCTGCTCTGTTTCACAATAGATCTGTAGCTCATAGTTGGCCCAAAGTTTTGGTTTTCATTTGTTCCTTTGACTGGATTTTGACACGAAGGTTACTTTCTGTGTTTTT
>NW_026077454.1:0-1146 GCF_014885135.2 Alexandromys fortis
ACTGAAGAAGAAGCCAGGCATTAACTTGGGGTCTCCACACACATATGCACACACATAAACTGATACGTACACCCACACACATGTGAACACACATCTATGGACAGGCACCACACACATATATGCCTGAAAGGAAAAGGAAAGGACCAAACAGTTCGTTAATTTTTTTAAATAGTGGATCAGTTTGTCTTGGTGGCACATGCTTCGCAGATATCATGTGACTGTTGCATAGTCACTGGGGAGAGCTCCATTTTATGTCGCTCTGCCAATAACTGGATTAAGGGATCTAATTATTTTGTCTTACATGTAGTTTCCAGGGACAGCTTTTTAATTTAATTTTGTTTCTAAAATTATGTGTAACTATAACCATTCCACGAGCTGGATATGGAAGTTCTTCATTTCATTTGGAATGCAATCTTTGGGAATTGCTTTTTAGATTTTAATTGAACCTTTAGATAGTGTATAATATTTACATGACTCCTAAGTCCACTCTATAACATACATATTCAGAGAAACACAAATCATGCCCTTGTTCTTGTTCTCCTTACTTCACTATATGTCTCACTTATTTTAAAATTTAATTTTACAATGAAATCTTCCATTGTGGATTTTTGTTCGTTTTATTATAAGTTGCGAGTGATTAAACTCAGGACTTCATGCATGCTAGCCATGGAATCTACCACTGAACTGCACCTCAGCTCCATCTCTAATTGTTAAATATGAGTATGCAATCTAACCCCTCTCCATTCTTAGAAACAGTGGTATACCAGAAAAGTGTTTATTCATGATGTTTTCTGAAGAAGCATATTCTTAACACCCATTGCAGTATGTCTTCACACACACACACACACACACACACACACACACACACGTGCACACACACAGGGGTGTGAATAGGTGTGTTTGTGTGTATACAAGTGTAACTTCTAAAAATTTCAAAGATTCATATTTTCATTTATGTGGTTATCAGACAAATACATTTATATAATAGTTTAGTCCCCTACCCTATCTATATCTTTTCTCCCAAGTGATTACTTGTTTCCTACTATACATTATGGAAATTAGCAGAATAACCTTTTATTAGCTCTTATCCCTTCCTCTCTTCCTGAACAGTTGAGTAGAAGCAGGTCTTTTTATTCCCAGTTGACT
>NW_026077455.1:0-1123 GCF_014885135.2 Alexandromys fortis
GTGGTGGCACACGCCTTTAATCCCAGCACTTGGGAGGCAGAGGCAGGCAGATCTCTGTGAGTTCGAGGCCAGCCTGGTCTACAAGAGCTAGTTCCAGGACAGGCACCAAAGCTACAGAGAAACTCTGTCTCGAAAAATTTAAAAAAAAAAATCTTATCAGGATATAATAATTAAAATAACCAATATAAAGAAATAATATTAAAAGATACAAGAGAAAAAGAACAAATAATATAAAAAATGCATTCCTATTACATTAACACCTAACTTCTCAGTGGAGACTATAAAAGCTAAAAGGGCCTGGACAGATGTTCTATAGACTCTGAGAGGCACAGAAGTCAGACCAGAGTGCTACATCCTGCAGAACTTTCAGTCACAATAGATGGAGAAAATAAAACACTCCATAATAAAACCAAAATTTAGCAGTATCTATTGTTATATCATCCCTACAGAAGGTACTAGAAAGAAAACTTCAACTTGAAGATGTTGAAGTTAACCATACCCAAGGAAATACCAGAAATAAGTAGTTTCAAAGCCAGCGAAGGGAAAAGGCCACACCATAAGATCAAAATGACAAGAATCATCAAACATTGCTACTGATAACTCTCAACAAGCTGGTATAGCCATTTTAATATCAGAAAAAAAATGCACTTCAAACCAAAGCAAATAAGAAGAGATAAGGAAGACACTAAAGGCTCATCAAAAGAAAATTCCACCAGGAGAATGCTGCAATTCTGAAAATCTATGCACCAAATAAGAGGGCACTAAAGTTTATAAAAACACTAATATGGACTAAATCATATATTGATACTCACACAGTAATAGTAGTTGACTCCACAACTCTCACCAACTCAGGTTATTTAGACAGAAACTAAGTAGAGAAATACTGGAGTTAACAGACATCATAAACCAAACAATCTTATACATAGGTACAGAAGATTTCCCACAAAATACAAAAGAATATAACTTCTTAACCGAACCTCATGGAACTTTCTCCAAAATTGGCCGCATACTTGGACACAAAGAAAATCTTAAAAGATAGAAGAAAATTGAAATGGCACTATGTATCTAATTAGAGCACTATAGATAAAAGCTGGATATCAACTACAAAAAAAAAAAAAAGAAA
>NW_026077456.1:0-1098 GCF_014885135.2 Alexandromys fortis
AGGAAGGAAGGAAGGAAGGAAGGAAGGAAGGAAGGAAGGAAGGAAGGAAGGAAGGAAGGAAGGAAGAAAAAGAAAACGGTTGAATTCCCACACTCTAGTTTCTGCTATTAGGTCCCTTACTAAGAAGAGGTCTATGAAATATTACACATGATCAACAGATAGAAGTAATTCAGGAATTATCTTACAATATACAAAAAAGAGACCTACCAATAATAACACAGGTTCTTATAGATAACGCTATGTTTCCACTTTGTTCCTTATTTACCCCTTCCTTCCATACGCCATTTTTATCTTAAATTCTTTGATTAGATCTGAGCCCTCATGTGATGCTTTTCCATTTCTTAATAGCCTAACAGGGTTCCACAGATTTTTTTTCTTCAGTGCAACACAATTTTTTTTCTATCTCACATCTTTGCATCACTGAACCAGAACTTCTGCGAATTTCGTTGAATCTACAACTGTGTCTTTATTCAGCTAGTGCATGACTCAGAAGCATGAGGGTTGCAGAGGAGTACCAGGGCTTGAGTGTCTACTGTCTCCACAGGATATGAGTTTGGTTCCCAGTACAAACTTCTGTCAGTCAAAAATATATTTAATTCTGGCATCAGGGATCTAATCCCACTCTCCTGGCCTTCATAGGCACCCACGCATACGTACAGAGAAAGACACATAGACATACGACACATACATGCAGAGACACATGATTGAAAAACAATCAAAGAATACCTTCATGAATTTACATTTGGAAAAGCACAGAGCAAAGAAAGCTGCCCTTTCCAAGGCAAAGGACCCTTTTCTGGATCATACTTACATGCATTTTCTTCTGCTACTGAGCTGCCTATGACTCAAAGTTAATTTGCCCTTCCCTTTTGGTATAAGAACTTTTTCTTACGATATCTTTACATACTACAAACAAAAAAGGTTTCTGGTGGGTTTATTTTTTCCTTATTTTTTATTACTTTATAAATAATACCAATCAAAATTTCCACTTCCTCCCCTCCTCCCACTTCCCTCCCCCTCCTGCACTCTCCCCCCCCCCCCCCCCCCCCCCCCCTCCTAAGAGAGGGCAGGGTACCCTGCCCTGTGGGAAGTCCAAGG
>NW_026077457.1:0-1133 GCF_014885135.2 Alexandromys fortis
AAATAAGACATCTGAAGAAAAAGGATAAATCATTCAGAAAAAAAAATGTCTCAAGAAAAAGAGTAAATTGTCCTACTGGTATATTACATTTCCAACAGGATAAAATTTCATAAATCTTTCCAAATATTTGTTTCTCCTTTTCTCTATAAACATATAATGTAAATTTTCTTTTTGTAGTCCCAGTCCAATTAAAAATTAAAGCTAGCTTTGGCATTGGAGTGTGGCTCTCTTCTTCTCTAAACCCAAGGATGCTTATTAAAGTAAAATCCAAAATCTCTGTTTTCATGTCAGAAGAACCACCTGATATGGGACAGAAGAAAAACAAATATTTAAGGACTATTTCATTGCCACTAATTGCATAATCCTTTCCTTTTATTTTGAGCTTTTTGCAGCTTTTCTTGGTGTTGGCGGATGCTGTTCATTTGTTTCTGTCTGCCCTGACCCAAAATAACCACACAGAAATTGTATTATTTGTAATACTGTTTGGCCAATAGCTTAAGCATATTGCTAGCTAGCTTTTATATCTTAAATTAACCAATTTCTTTTAATTTTTTTATTGACACGTGGCTGTGGCTTACTGGGCAAAGGTCTGGCATCTGTCTCCTCCTGCAGCTACATGGCCTCTCACTGACTCCACCTTCTTTCTCCCAGAATTCAGTTTAGTTTTCACGCCTAGTTCTACTCTGCCCTATCACAGGCCAAAACAGTTTTTTTTACTCATTAAACAATAAAAGCAACAAATAAGGACTTCTCACATCATCGTGGGGTATAAATATTATCTCAAAATTTATAAGATTAATACATAATTTTAAACTTTTTGTCATGATATTAATGGCCATATAGAATACTCATTGTAGAATAAGGCTTCACCTAGCTTCCTATATATAATCCCAGGTTTGAGTCTCTATCAGGTAACTAGGAATTAGGTTTTTGTACTCCGGATGTACATAAAAAAAATATTGATCCTTTAACCTCTTTGAGATCTGCTGAATATGACATTTAAAATGTTTGTTTTCTGCAGTGAACCAAGACCATACCTAATTTTGAGGTGGCTAGCTGAGTTGATCCAGCCTCATAGACTACTCTAGACAGACCTGAGACAAGCCCTGCGCTTTCCCATTACACAGAGACTG
>NW_026077458.1:0-1146 GCF_014885135.2 Alexandromys fortis
GAGTCTCTCCGGGAGCAGAGCAGAGTCTGACCTCACTTCCTCTTCCGCCCAGCATCCTATCCTGTTTATTCCTCCCACCTATCTTTTAACCTATCAGGGCCAGCAGTTTCTTTATTGCTCAGCCAATGAAATCAACAGATTGATATATGACACTCCCACATCATCACACTTACATATTAATAGTGCATCATATGTGTTGTAAATGTTTGTAGCCTTTAGAAATTTGTAAAATAATTTCTTAATGTTGATCTAGTTCATTCTTAGAATGTGGACCTACATGGACAGGTTATATAAAACTACAGACTCCTTTTGTTTGTACTGCTACTGTGGGAAGAAAGGATGTCTTCTCAGGAGACATGTATGCTTATGTAACATTCTGCCTCTCAGTGCACAGCACAGTGCTATCATATATGCATATCATAAAATTTTTTGGTGATTTCAAATTGTGTCTACAGCAAAAGCTTTGTTTTTCTTTCTCTCTTTTTCTTATAAAATCCTGTATTTTGAACTTTTTTAGAAAAAAGCACAGTTGTCCTGCCAGGCTACTGGTTTTAAAGACAGGAGTTTATATATTAATGAAGTGTTGGATTCTGGTTGTTTGTCTCAGACTTGAAGCACTGAGGTGATTCATGCTGTGCCTGCCTTCTGGGTGCCGAGAAGTCAGCTAAAGTTATTCTGTCCCCTGCCTGGCCTGACAAAGACATCAACCAAACACCAAAGAATTCAAGTCCCAAGATGCTGTAGAGAAGTAGCTTTCTTCTGCTTATGCACAGACACTTTCTTAATTGCTAGGTGCTAAAAATGCTGGCATCCTTTGTCTATGTCTGATTTAATTGCTTTTGAGGAGGACTTCTTCATTTCCAGCCTTGGAGGTGGTCATACCCTGTAGAGTCAGTAATCTATATGTAGTCATTAATATTTACAGAGTCTGTTTGTAGGAGGCATGGGTTATTTTTCTTCATGTCAGTGTTGTCTCATGGCCTTTTGATAACCGCTACAAGCCATTGCTCTTAATACTAACCTCCTTGTTGAAATAGCTGTGGCGGGGCTTCATCCCCAGCACCCCGGCCGCCTGCTAGCTCATGCCCGAAATAACAACACACAAATTGTATTCTTTTAAACACTGCTTGCCCATTATATCTAGCC
>NW_026077459.1:0-1152 GCF_014885135.2 Alexandromys fortis
CTCTCTCTCTCTCTCTCTCTCTCTCTCTCTCTCTCTCTCTCTTTCTTTTTTTAAAAATAAATTTAATTGTTGGAAGTACAACAGAAAAAGGCATGTGTTTTTCATAGTTGAGAAAATGAATTTTATACTTGAAGGGGTTCTGGGTGGTTTTCTTGCCCTGATTAGTCATTTTCTGCTTCCAGGGTCCTGTGGCACACATGCTCCCTACATGAGGCCTGTGTACCCCACAAAAACCTTCCCTAACCTATATACTTTGGCCACTGTAAGTATTTTTTTTCAAGTACTGTATATTCAAAGGTCTGATTTAACTGTGGAATGACTTGAAGGAAAATTTATTCTTTTAAGATATAGAGCATATTTTAATTTTAAAAAAGATTTTTTTAAAAAAATATATTACTTGAGAATTTCACACAGCATATTTTTACTGTATTCTTTCTTATCTCCTGACTTTTCCTCTCTTTCTAGACCATTCCCCCTTCCCTACCCATCCAACTTCATGTTCTCTCTCTTTCTCTTTTTTGGTTTTTTGAGACAGGGTTTCTCTATGTAACAGTCCTGGCTGTCCTAGAACTTGCTTTGTAGACCAGTCTGGCCTCAAATTCACTGAGATCTGCCTGCCTCTGCCCCCTGAGTGCTGGGATTAAAGGTGTGTGCTACCACTGCCTGGATTCTTTCTCTCTCTTAATGAAAACAAACATAGAAACAGAAACAAAGAGAAAAGTCACTTAAAAACATAAAGTCTTACTTATACTGGCTAAATCTATTTATTTGGTGTGTATGTATGTATGTGTGCATGCATGAGTGTGTATGTGCGTGTGTGTGTGTGCACGTGCGCCTGCGTGCATGTGTGTAAGTCAGGGAACAACTTTAGAGAGTCAGTTTTATCCTTGGATCTCTGAGTTTAAGGTCAGTCTAGTCTGCAGAGTGAGTTCCAGGACAGTCAGGGCTACATAGAGAAACCCTGTCTCGAAAAACCAAATAAATGAAAAGAAAACCAAAAAGATGAAAAACTGTTGGGTATGGTGTTGCACGCCTTTAATCCCAGAGGCAGGTGGATCTCTGAGTTTGAGGCCAGCCTGATCTACAAAGCGAGTTCCAGGACAGCCAGAGATACACAAAGAAATTCTATCTTGAAGAACAAAAAACAATAAA
>NW_026077460.1:0-1088 GCF_014885135.2 Alexandromys fortis
GCAGTTTGGATGCTCACCTTACTAGACCTGGATGGAGGTGGATGGTCCTTGGACTTCCCACAGGGCAGGGAAACTTGATTGCTCTTTGGGCTGACGAGGGAGGGGGACTTGATTGGGGGAGGGGGAGGGAAATGGGAGGCGGTGTGGGGGAAGAGTCAGAAATCTTTAATAAATAAATAAAAATTAAAAAAAAAAGAAAACTTGCTACCATGACCAGATGAAGTAGGTGGGTGGAGGCACAAGTGACTCATGTATGTCATCCCTGGTAAAGCTGAAGGGCCACCTTTCTCTCAGGAGATAGCTTTCAATGCCGACCACACATTGAAAGGTCTCTCTTTGAGGATCTTCTAGTTTTGACATCACCACTGAACCCCAAAGAAGATGAATCCTCAAGCCCATAGCCAGAATCACCGAGGAAGAAATAGTAGGCACTTCACCTCAGCCAGGAGTGCTGCAAGTTTAAGCACATGGAACATATCTCCTGAAGATCCCTGCCTGAACAGAAAAATTCGAGCATCTCTGGAATGCTTTGTTTCACAGCCACTGTGTCTGTTATCGGGACGTTATTACTCCTCCTCTGACCTGGGGAGCTATGGTTTGTATACTTCCCCACTGTTTAAAAATGGATGGGTTCTTTCTGTATGAAAATAAAAGCAAGACCAAATTTCCTCATCTCTGGTCACCAACAACTAATACTTAGCTGATAATAAATGCCACAGAATTAACCTATATTTATTTTGGTGAATGTAACATCTGAAGGTATCTCAAAATAGGCAGATGAGTTTGTTGCATATGTACATCTGGAATCTGGGTAAAACTGAAACCTCCATGTTCAGACTCAGGTGTCAATAGGCATGTCATAGACTGTGGTCTCATGGGAGGGAGACAATAACATAACAGTTAGAAATAGACTTGATTTTATGGGAAGATGGAGAGACAATAACATTTAGTAATTACTGCAGTAGCTAGAACTCAATGAAAATTTTCTTCTTCTTTTTTAAATTTATTTATTTATTAAAGATTTCTGTCTCTTCCCCACCGCCGCCTCCCCTTTCCCTCCCCCTCCCCCAATCAAGTCCCCCTCCCTC
>NW_026077461.1:0-1027 GCF_014885135.2 Alexandromys fortis
CTAACCCTAACCCTAAACATAACATTAACCCTAACCCCAAACCTAACCCTAACCCTAAAACTACACTAACCCTAACTATAACCCTAACCCTAACACTAACTCTAACCCTAACCCTAAGCCTAACCCTAACCCTAAACCTAACCCTAACCCTAACCCTAACCATAACCCTAAACCTAACAATAACCCAACACTAACACCTAACCCTAAACCTAACCCTAACCTTAACTCTAACCCTAACACTAACCCTAACCCTAACCCTAAACCTAATCCTAAACCAAACCTAAACCCTAAAACTAAACCTAACCCTAACCCTAACACTAACCCTAACCCTAACCTTAACTCTAACCCTAACCCTAACCCTAACACTAGCCCTAAACCTAACCCTAACCCAAACCCAAAACCAAAACCTAAAACTAAACCAAACCCTAACTCTAACACTAACCGTAACCCTAACCCTAACTCTAACCATAACCCTAACAATAAGCCAAAACCAACCCTAAACCTAATAATAACACAAACCCTAATCCTGAGCCTAAGCCTAACCTTAACCCTAACACTAACCCAACACTAACATCTAAAACTAATGCTAACCCTAACCCTAACCCTAACTCTAACTCTAAATCTAACCCTAACTCTAACCCTAACCATAACCCTAAACCTAATCTTAACCCTAACTCTAACCCTAACCCTAATACTGACCCTGAACCTAATCGTAACCCAAAACCTAATCATAACCCAAACCCTAAATCTAAGCCTAACCCTAACCCTAACCATAACTCTAACACAAACCCTAACTCTAATCCTAACCCTAACCCTATACCTAATCATAACCTAAACCCTAAACCAAAGCCTATGCCTAAGCCTAACCTTAACCCTAACACTAACCCAACACTAACACCTAAACCTAACCCTAACCCTAACCCTTAGCCTGACCCTATCCAAGCCTAAAACTAGCCATGACCCTAAAACTAACCCTAACACTAACCCAACCATAATCTGTACTAATACCCCTAACCCTAAACTTATT
>NW_026077462.1:0-1144 GCF_014885135.2 Alexandromys fortis
GGTCTGAAGTACCTCTACTGTTCTCCCAGGTTGCTCCTCTTCTCCCCTTCTGTGGTGAATTTGGGGGTTCCTCTGTCAGTGGGCTTGCAGCTCCAGGATGCCCCTCCAGGACAGCAAGTAAAAGGATCAGTGTTCCTGAGAAACCAAAATGGTCGCATCTGCACCCCAAAGAAGGATTTTGTGCTCAGTTCAGGAAATGGTTTTGTGCTTCTCAGCCTCGAGGTAACCAGTGCCCACACCCCTGCTGTTTCTTAAGCCTCCCTGTTGTACCCTATGCCTGTTTGCTTAGTCACAGACAGGAGCTGGCTATGTAACAGCCTGGCTTTGAACTCCCAGCAATCCTCCTGCCTCAGCCTCCCGAGTGCTGTGATCCACCAGGTTCTTCTGTTGCCTTTTATGTTTATTTTTGGTTTGGAAACAGGCTTTCACAGTGTAGCCTGGATTGCAAGTGGTCGCTCAGCAGTCCTCCGCGGGCCGCCCGAGTGCTGGGGTTACTGCCACACGCCGTTATTGGCTGACCCGCCCACTGGTCTTAGTGTCCCTGTCTTGGGCTCTGAGTCCCTTTCGTCTTGGACAGTCTCTTCCCCCCTACTCCTGACAGGTCCCACTGCCTGATGTGAGCAACTGTGGCCTCTTTGAGCTACGTAGAGCCCCCCACGTCCAGCTGGTGGCTCAGTCTTCGTGGCTAAAGAGCTCCCTGTCAAAAGCCACAGACAAACAGGGCGTCAACCTGCTGTTCTCTTCTCGCCGCGGGCACATCTTCGTGCAGACTGACCAGCCTGTTTATAACCCTGGCCAGCGGGGTGAGCCCCCTGCCTCAGCGCCTCTGCTTTCCTCTCCCAGGGTGCTCAGAGCCTGCACTTGGTGTCCTCTGTGTGAGGTGACCCCACGGACGGCACCACCCGAGAGGACTGCTTAGGGTTTAGTCCCCAGCGTCTCCTGGGGTCCCTGTCCCTCTGCGCAGGGGCTCTTACCTCTCCTCCTCCACTCTTAGTTCGTTACCGGGTTTTTGCACTGGATCACAAGATGCGCCCATCCACTGACACCCTCACAGTCATGGTGGAGGTGAGTGCCTGACCTCTGACCTTCCTGACCCTGTGCACTGGTGTGATCTCCCACCTGACCACACTGACGCCCCCCCCCC
>NW_026077463.1:0-1144 GCF_014885135.2 Alexandromys fortis
TTTTTTTTTTTTTTTTTTTTTTGCCTGCTCTTGGGACCCTTTTCCTCCTACTTGGTTGCCTCATTTAGTCTTGATATGAGGGTTTGTGCCTAGTCTTACTAGTCTTATTGCAACTTGTTATACTGTGTTCTGTTGTTATTCCTAGAAGGTCTGCTCTTTGGAAACAGAGGATGAATGAATATGGGGGCTAGGGGAGGTGGGAAGTTGATGGGAAAGAGTGGGGGGAGGGGAAACT
Organism: Alexandromys fortis; assembly: GCF_014885135.2. Classification (NCBI taxonomy): domain Eukaryota; kingdom Metazoa; phylum Chordata; class Mammalia; order Rodentia; family Cricetidae; genus Alexandromys; species Alexandromys fortis. Next base: position 236 of record NW_026077463.1, read on the forward strand.
GGATGGGATGCAATGCATGAAAGAATAAAAAAATGTGTGTCATGGTTTACTAGTTACTGAGGGACATAAGGGGAAGTGGCACAATTGTCCCCATTTTTCAGATGAAGAAAAGGGGGCCTCTTGGGTTTGAATGGCTGGTGTGTAATTCCATTAAAATCATTAACATGTCCCCATGAACGTCATGTGTTGAAAAAAAAAAACAGAAATTTCAACACTCAGGAGGGAGAGGCAGATGGATCTCTGAATTTGAGTTCAACCTGGTCTATAGGGCAAGTTCCAGGACAGCCAGGGATACCAAGAGAAACATTACCTTGAAAAAGAAAAAGAGAGAAGGAGGAGAAGGAATCGTAGTAGTAATTTATTTTTTTTTTCTTTAGAAGACCAGAAATTCAAAGTCAAGATGTGCACCTAGCCTGTCCCCTCTAGGGATCTACAGGTGGGAGAACCTATGCCCTCCTGGCAGTTTCCAGCATCTTCTAGCATCTGGCAGCTCCAGGTAGTCCTCCACTCAGGGTTACAAGTCCTCACTCTGTCCTACCTATGTTACCTGGCCCATCCTAGCCACCTCCTGTATGGACTTCTCCTCAACGTTACTGGTACGGAGCTTCCCCCATGACTCAAGAGTCCCCTGTTCAACCAGGAAGTCTCCAGGAGTGAATGGGAAACTAAATGTTGTGTGGCACCCAACCTTGCTCACCTCACCTCAAGACAGCGGACTGCAGAGTCATCCAGAAACCTTAGCCACAAGTCTTCGTGGTAGAAGGCTCGTGATTGTGGTAACATCTGTGTGAACTGCTCTGAAGCAAGGTTTTTTTCTACAGCCTACATGTGCTGGGTGCCCCCAGTCTCGCAGGACTCCAGCTGTGCTCCAGATGAAGTTGGCCCCTAGTCTGCCCTTCTAGCCTCACA
>NW_026077464.1:0-1047 GCF_014885135.2 Alexandromys fortis
ATTTTCATATTGATGTTTTATATATGACCTTTTAAAATGAGTTATCTATTTCATATTAAAATTGCCCAAGTAAAGGGTATGTAATGAAATCTGACTTTTGTCTACTTGAACTGCCTGTTTTCTGAGACTCCTATTTTTCTCGGTTTAGTGGCAGTTGAGAGTGCTAAGTTAGAAGGTAGATTCTTTTTTAAATGTGTGTGCACTCTGCTTTGAGCTGGATCCCAAACCTAAATTTTTGCTTATTTCTGAAAAATGAGATCATTTTCTTATTTCTTGGTTGTCTTATAAGAAAGCCCCTTTATCACTGTAAAACTTACAAATATAAATTATTTTCTCTCCTAGTCCCAGGTCTCTCTAAATGTGCTTATGTAATAAAAAATCTTATAAGCTATGGTATTTGAAAAGAAACTTGGTTCCATGCCCTTGTTGGAAGTCCAAGGACCACCCACCTCTATCCAGGTCTAGTAAGGTGAGCATCCAAACTGCCTAGGCTCCCACAAAACCAATAGGTGCAGTAGGATCAAAAACCCATTGCCATTGGTGATGCATGCCTTTAATCCCAGCACTTGGGAGGCAGAGGCAGGTAGATCTGAGTTCAAGGACTAGTCTACAAAGTGAATTCCAGTGTGTACTATTACACAGAGAGATCCTGTCTCAAAAAAAAAAAAAAAAGACATTTTAAAACAAGTATTATAAAAACTATATCAAAATAGCTAAACAAATTATAGGAATGTGTATGTTTAAATTAAACAAAGGCTCTACATCAAGTCTTAAGAAAAATTAAAATATTATCAGATCACAGCATTTATTAAAAAAAAAACAAAAAAAACTCTGAGCCAGGCATGATAACTCATGAAGCTAAAGCAGGAAAACTGTCCTGAGTTTGAAGTCAGCTTGGACTTCAAAAATTAGACCCTGACTCCTGCCCCTCTTTCTCCCTGCGCGCGCGCGCTCTCTCTCTCTCTCTCTCTCTCTCTCCCTCCCTCCCTCCCTCCCTCCCACACACACACACATAAACAGATATCCACACACATGATTTTAAAATCG
>NW_026077465.1:0-1144 GCF_014885135.2 Alexandromys fortis
CGGACAGGGTGTTAGAGGAGGGACGTGCGGTATCCAACAGCTGGCCCCTGTGTACTATTCGGGGACAGAATGAACACCTGAGACCTCTGAGATACAGCCACGGGCCATCAGCAACCAGAGCGCCATTTGGAGAGAAAAGCACAGTGGACCTCTCAGGCATGCTCAACTGTTGTGCCCCAGGGTAAACGCCTGTCTCTGACTGATAGATCAGCCCAGCCCTGGAGTCTCGCCTGACCTCTCTGTGTAAGTGCTTATATTTCATGTCCCGAGAGCAGCCCATCGGACCCACTGGCCCCCATGGCACATATACGCCCCTTCCGGTGGCATCCAATCAGAGACAGACACATACACAGGAAGAAGGACTTCACTGGCTGTGACCGCGGCCCAATGAAATGAGGCCGTGGGCCATGCCTCAAGAGGAGGGCGTGACTGGTCGAGCTAGGCGTGCTGAACCCCTTGGCGCGCATGCGCATCATGATGGCCCGCCCCTGCGCGTGCGCCAAGGGCTATCGGGCCAGCCAGTCAGAGAGCGTTATATTGGGAGGTGGGGCCAAACTAAACGTGGCCAACCTCTGAGTGGAGGGAGGCTGTCTAGCGGAGCCGAGGCGCGTAGGTGAGTGGCGGGGGGTTTTTTGTTTCTTTGTTTTGGGGGTTTCGGGGTACCGTGCCAGGGCTCCTGGGGTGGTTTAGAGGGATCAGGAAGACGAAAGCTCTTGACGCAGGACAAAGGGACCGCAGAGCGAGAGGGGTCAGGGTGGCCTGTGAGGCGACTTCGGGAGCCTCACTTCCACTTCAGGCTGCAAGAGGTGCCAGAGGCAAGAATGAAAAGAGGTGATGAAGGCAGCTGGGCCCTAGAACACTGGGCGGGGCAGAGTCAGGGGCCTGAGAGAGGCGGTAAGGACTCTCCACGTCTGCCGTTTTTTGTTCCTTTCCTTCCTCGGGTCTCTGGGTCCTGATGGGACAACTGGGTCCTCCTGCCATGCTTCCACTGGCAAGAGTTCGACAGGCTCACCCACCGGTCTGAAAGGGAACTCTGGGCACTTTAATCAAGCACATAGGCAACTGTAGGGCCCGAGTCGGGAATGGGTGACTGATGGACAGCCTCACACCTATGCGAGGGCCTGCAGGCAGCCTCAGGAGTGCC
>NW_026077466.1:0-1107 GCF_014885135.2 Alexandromys fortis
TTTAACAAAATTATGGAAGAAAACTTCCCCAACAAAAAGAAAGATATTCCTTTGAATATTCAAGAAGCATACAGAACACCAAACAGACTGAATCAAATAAAAACATCCCCTCGCCATATAATAATCAAAACACAAAATATACAGTTTAAAGAAAGAATATTAAGAGCTGCAAAAAAGCTGCGTGGTCTGCAAGGTCATTTGATCAGGAACAGTCTTCTGTTCCTACACTAAGGCTACCCACCCAGAGCGGTGAGTGCCTGCCTACCAGGCGGGCCTCAAGGACCCCCAAAGGGAGCGCGGGCACCTTCAGCTTGTGCAGCAGGGTCTCCTGTGCTCTACTAGACCTCGCCCTGCCCCCCCCCCAAGTTTGCCCTTTTGCCCGCGGGTCATTGGACTATCAGGCATCCATGCCTTGGTGCTGAGGAATTTCATCTGGACAGGAACGGTTCCTGCTCCTACACTGAGGAGTTACACACAGAAAGTTAGTCGCAGCAAAGTCGGGACCAAGACACCAGGCCTCTCCTGGCTCCATTTGAAGGAAGTGATGGGAAGGCACCAATGCAAGAATTCCTCAAACAGTCTGAAAGGCAACGTGACATCACCAGAATCCAGGGATCCCGAAATAAGAAGAATTGTACACCCCACTCCAGAAGAATTAGAAGAAATCGACTCAAAAGTGAATTATATGAAAATAATTGAAGACCTTAAACAGGAGGTGAAAAACTGCCATAAACAATTAGAGATTACAAACAAAAAGGTAGAGGAAATAAATAAATCGATCAAAGATACCCAAGAAAACCAAGAGAAACAAGAAAAAGCAATCAAACAGGTAAGGGAAAAAGTTCAAGACCTGAAGAATGAAATGGAAGTAATGAAGAAAACACAAACCGAGGGAAGAATGAAGATGGAAAATCTTGGGAATCGAACAGGAAGTACAGAGACAAGTATTACCAACAGACTACAAGAGATAGAAGAAAGAATGTCAGACACTGAAGATACCATAGAGAAAATAAACACACTGATCAAATAAAACAGCAAAATCAACAAATTCTCATCACAAAACATTCAGGAAATCTGGGACACAATAAAAAGACCAAACCTAAGAAT
>NW_026077467.1:0-1146 GCF_014885135.2 Alexandromys fortis
GCTCCTGATTTGGACCTTGAGATTTCAGTCCGGTGCTCCAATGTGGGTCTCTGTCTCTGTCTCCTTTCATCGCCTGATGAAGGTTAATATTCAGTCTCTTCTTTTCTTCTTTGCTTTAATTTACTCATAACATTTGATAATTTGTTTTGTGGTACTGGGGACTTAATCTAGGGCTTCATATACTTTATCACTGAACAACATTCCAGGCCATAATTGTCCTTATTTTTCTGGACCATAAAAATTAAAGGAGGGACTAAGGGGCGAAAACAGAATCAGTCTACTTGGATATGTGTTAATATGAATTGCTTCTGGTGGAGATACATCCTGAGAAAGGTACCAGTAGGTGTTTTCAGCTCTGTGAACATCACAGAGCATAGTCACACAAGCCTAGATGTGCCAACTACAGGCCTAGACTCCACAATAGCGTCCCAGGTTGCAAACTTATACAGTGCAGGACTGCACATAAAACAAATATATCTAAAATATTTGCAAAGGTTGGACAATCTACTAAATAGGAATTTTTCTGTCCTGTCATAACTTTGCAATACAATCCTAGTTAGGGTTACTATTGCTGTGATGAAACACCATGACCAAAAGCAACCTGGGGAGGAAAGGGGTTCATTTGGTTTACACTTCCACATCACAATTCATTAGCAAAGGAAGTCAGGACAGGAACTCAAGCAGGACAGGAACCTGGCCTGGCTCCCCATGACTTGCTCAGCCTGCTTTTTTTATAGAACCCAGGACTACCAGCCCAGGGATGCTACCACCCACAATGGGTTTGACCCTCCCCGATCAATCACTAATTAAGAAGATGTCTTACAGGCTTGTCTACAGCCTAATCTTGTGGAGGTATTTTCTCAATAAGCTCCTTCCTCTCTGATGACTCTGATGTATGTTAACACAACCATAGCCAGCACAAAGACCATATTGTATATGTGTTCAACATTGACCAAAATCACACAACACCTGATAGGAGAATCAGGAGTACCTTGAGTCTTTCCATTTCAGGCAACAGAAAACCCAACTTCAGCTATGGAAAGAAAGAAGGAAAGAAAGAAAGAAAGAAAGAAAGAAAGAAAGAAAGAAAGAAAAGAAAAGAAAAGAAAAGAAAAGAAAAGAAAAGAAAAGAAAAGAAAAGAAAAG
>NW_026077468.1:0-1147 GCF_014885135.2 Alexandromys fortis
CCAGAAGAGGACACCAGACCTCATCACAGATGGTTGTGAGCCACCATGTGGTTGCTGGGAATTGAACTCAGGACCTTTGGAAGAGCAGGCAATGCTCTTAACCTCTGAGCCATCTCTCCAGCCCCTGTTTGTTTGTTTTTAATGTGTATTTGAGCTTGTGGGGGTGTGCAGGAGGACAACCTTGAGTGTCCATCTAATCTTCTACCTCATGAGACACAGGGTCTCTCTTGTCTTTCAGCACCGTCTGTATACCCCAGGCTGGCTTCTGGGGATTTCACTGTCCCTCTGTGTCTCCGGGGGCTGCAGATGTGCACTATAGTGTCTGGCTTTTAGGTGGATCCTAGCGAACTGAATTCAGGTCGTTACATTTGAGCAGCAAGCAGTTTGCCGGATGAACCTAAAATTGTGATCCTCCTGCCTCTGCTTCCTAAGTGCTGGGATTATAGACATTCGCCACTACACCCAACATACACAATACCAGGGCTGGAAAACAGGATTTAAGGCCCTCAACCCCTGAACACACAACATTGCTTGAACAAAATGATGAACACACTAGAGAAGCATGCTCTTTGCTAACACAACACACACTGGTGCATTGCTCATGGCCAGCAGGCCCGTCTCCCGCGCATCTTTCGGTACGGGACACTCACCCTTGCCTTCAAGAAGTTCTATACTTGGTCAGATGAAACGATAAACACCGAATTCAAGTTCTGCCACTAAATCTCTGTCAAATTGGAGTCCAACTTGGGTCTTCCTGGGCTCCTATTGGATCCCTAATCCATGTGATCACCAGGAAAAGGAATCAGATGAGATGCATGGGCTACCAAAGACAGAGTATATCAAAGCATTCTTCAGGAGAGATGGTAGACTCGAACACTCTAAAGAGCACAATGCCAGAGAGACCACTGTGCTGATGGATATTTTTAGCCAGGCTTTGTCTCTGTTTCTTAAAGTCTTCAGACAGGTGGACAGGGGCTGTTTCCTGACCAGGTGATTGACAGGCCCCACTTGGATTAACTCTTATTTATTTGTTTGTTTGTTTGTTTTCCAACAAACTCTTGTAGTCCAGGATGGCCCCAAACTCACAGAGATCCACCTGCCTCTACCTCCCTAGTGCTGGGATTAAAGGCGTGTGCCACCACCACCT
>NW_026077469.1:0-1087 GCF_014885135.2 Alexandromys fortis
GATCTCTGTGAGTTCGAGACCAGCCTGGTCTATAAGTGCTAGTTCCAGGAAAGGCTCCAAAACCACAGAGAAACCCTGTCTTGAACCCCCCCCCCCAAAAAAAAAAGACTGAATCAGATTAGAATACTTGGGAAGGACAATTCATTACGAACTTAATGTAACAATTTGTTTAGAACTAACAGGCAATAAAAGTGTCCCCTCCCTCCTCAGGGCAGCCAGGACACAGTTCCCCTGTCCTTGTACTTATGGGTTTGGCTTTCTGTGTGTTTTGGAAGTAGAAGAAGCAGGAAGAATCCAGCTGGGACCTGTTTCTGGAAGGTGTTGGTAGAAAGAGGTGGAGGTGGGGGCTGGTACTTCCACTGGCTGCTGGATTCTGGACCTCTGGGAACTTAGAGACTGGAGCATGGGCAGTTTCTTCAGGGCACAGCGAACCTTCAGTTTGTTCTAGAACAGAGCTGCAGCTGGGACCTGACTGCAGGACCCTCTGGACTGGGCACTTCAGAGCCTTGACACAGGTGCCCCAACCCTAACTAGCACCAACTCAAGATCACAGAGAAGAACCCATTCCTGGTACCTACCTGTGATCCCATTACTCAGGAAGCAGAGGACCAGAGGTTCAGGCTGGTCTCAGCTGCATGTAGAGTTCAAGATCAGCTCAGGCTGCAGGAAGCCTTGTCTCAGCCAACAGCAGGACAGGAAGCTGGGAAATGGGTGAGGAAGTGCCTGCTGTACAAGCCCGAGAGCCCGAGTTCAGGTCCCGAGAATCCAGGAAGAAGCTGGGCAAGAGGAGAGCAGATTCCAGGGGCTCTCTGGCCAGCAAGTCCCCCCAAAACCACAAGCTCTGGGTTCAGCAACAGACTATATCTGAAAATAAGGGATAGAGCAATAGAGGACATCTAACAATAACCTTCTGCTTCTTGATATGTCCTTATGAGTGAGTGACCTGCAGACACACGAGCACATGCACACACACCACACACATCACACACACACACACACCATACACACATGCACACACACCACACACACCACACATCACATCATACACACCATACACACATCACACACATACACACCATACACACAT
>NW_026077470.1:0-1143 GCF_014885135.2 Alexandromys fortis
ACTCTTCAAAACCATAAAAGAACACATACTGGAGAGAATCCCTATGAATGTAATCAGTGTGGTAAGGCATTTGCATGTCACAGTAATCTTAAAAGGCATAAAAGATCTCACTCTAGATAGAAACTCTTTGAATGTAGTCAGTGTGGTAAGAGCTTTGAACAGCACAGTCATCTTCAAAGGCATAAAAGAACATGCAAATCAGAAAGCCGATGGATGTATTCAGTGTGGTAAAGCCTTTCCAGATCATACTAATTTTAAAGGCTTAAAAGAACAAGAAACAATATGAATGAAATCAGTGAGATAAAGGCTTTTCATGTCCTATTGATCTTCAAATGCATGAATGTACACATACAGGAGAAAAACCATGAATGGACTCTATGTGGTAAATCCTTTGTCACAATAATCTCCAAATACATGAAATAAACCATCCTGGAGAGAAATTAGGAATTTAATGAGTGTAGTCTTCAAAAACATAGAAAAAATACTGTAGTGAAACTCTATAAATAACTTCAGTGTGGTAATTATTTATACTTTATACTGGAGTAAAGCTTTTTCTGTGTAATCAATCTGCAAAGGCTTTTGCAAATTAGCATAGCCTTTAGGTACCTGAGGCCTTATTCTAAAATTACTTTTCAAGATTCTAAGCCAATACACTTACAGTCAGCTAACTAACAGCATTCATTGTGTAGAAAAAAATTTGATAGTGTCAATAATTTGTTCAATATGATACCACTTTATTTTGATTGCACCAGGAAACTAATGGACAAAGATAATTCTTGAATTTATGAAGTCTTATGGGTAGGAGGAAGTCCCAGTCAAAGAATCACACCCTGTTACTGAAATGAGATCCAAAGGAAAACACTTTGTCCCTGAGTCTAGAAGTAGTTATAAAAACAACATCACCCTGAGAACAGAGCCAATAAGCTAAACCGGTTCCATGAAGGAAACACACTTTGGCTCTTAAACCAGAGCCAAAGAAACACACTCTCCCTTGTTCAACTGAGCACAAAACCAACGATTCCCTGAGCACAAAATGCAGCCCATGTCTCGGCTTGTTCAAGCTCAGGGATTGAAATCTGATCAATTCCCACCTTCAAAATCTCCTTAGAAGCGATCTGGTTTTAAGAAGCCTGTATGTGCCAT
>NW_026077471.1:0-1034 GCF_014885135.2 Alexandromys fortis
ACCCTCACTCTCACCGTAACCCTAACCCTAACCCTAAACTCTAACCCTAACCCTAACCCTAAACAGTATCCCTAACCCTAACCCTCACCCTCACCCTCATTCTCACACTAAAATTCACCCTCTCCCTCACATTAACTCTAACCCAAACCCTAACACTAACCCTAACTCTAACCCTAAACCCTAACCCTAACCCTAACGATAAACACTAAACCTAACCATAACCATCGCCCTCATTCGCACCCTAAACCTCACATTCACCCTCACAGTTACTCTAACTCTAACCCTAATCCTAAACCTACCCCATAACCCTAACACTAACACTAACCCTAAACCCTAACACTAACCCTAAACCTAACCCTAACCCTAACCCCAAAACCTAACCCAAACCCTAACCCTAACCCCAAACCCTAACCGTAACCCTCACACTCATTCTTACCCTCACACTCACACACACCCTCACCCTAACCCTAACCATAACCCTAACCCTAATTCTAACGCTATTCCTAACCGTAAACCCTAACACTAACCCTAACACTAAACCTCACCCTCACCTTCATTCTCAACATAAATCTCACCCTCACCCTCATAGTAACTCTATCTCTAACACTAACCCTAACACTAACTCTAACCTTAACCCTTAACCCTAACCCTAACTCTAACCCTAAACCCTAACCCTGATCCTAAACCTAAAACTAACCCTAAACCAAAAACTAACCCTCACACTCATCCACACCCTCACCCTCATCCTCACCCATACCATAACTCTAATCCTCACCCTAACCCTAACCCTAACCCTAACCTTAAACCCTAACCCTAACCCTAAACCTAAACAGTATCCCAAACCTAACCCTCACCTCACGCTCATTCTCACCCTAAACCTCACCCTCACCCTCACAGTAACTCTAACCCTAACCCTAACCCTAACTCTAACCCTAAACCATAACCATAACCCTAACCCTAACCATAATCAGTAAACCTAACCCTAACCATCACCCTCATTCTCACCCTAAACCTCACCCTCACCCTCACAGTAA
>NW_026077472.1:0-1084 GCF_014885135.2 Alexandromys fortis
GATTCGATCAGTTGGGGAGAAAAAAATTCACTGTTCTAGCAAATCTATCAAGATTAAGTTTGAATACTGGTAGACTAGGAGCCGAAACAACACTTTCTGGCAATTTGTTCCAAGTGTTTACAACACGTTGGGAGAAGGAATTTTGTCTGAGAAGTAAGCGAGAACGGCATTTTTTGAGCTTCCATGGATGGCCGCGTAAGTGGTTTGTGTCGGCGTATTCGAAGAACGTTCCAAAGTTTAGACAAAAGTCATTTTGCCTCATAATCTTGAACGCTATAATCAAGTCACCACGGTTTTGTCTATAAGACAGCGGGAAAAGGTCCAGTAGCTCCTCACGTTCGTGATGGGGAATGTTATATAGTCCGGAAACCATTTTTGTGGAACGTCGCTGCACGTTCTCCAGAAGGAGCTTATCTTTCTGCAGCCAAGGCCTCCAAGCCTGAATTCCATACTCTAAGTGTGATCGTATAAATGTTGGATATATTTTCAGGAACATTTCCTCTGTGAGAATGGGGAATGCGCGTTTTATTCTTCTCATAATCGACATCGCTCTGTTGGCAGCAGACGCACTTTGGATGGAAGGTTTAAGTGTTGAGTATGTGATTATGCCAAGATCCTTTTCAGTATCAACGGATGGAAGGTTTTGATCACTAATCATATACGTATAGCTGATAGGAGCAGGAGTTGGACGCAGATGCATGACCGCACATTTTGTCAAATTGAATTTGAGAAGCCATGAATCTGACCAATTTTGGAGAATATTAACGTTGTTCTGTAAGAGCTCTACATCGTTTTGCGAAGTTATAGACCTCCAGATTTTAACATCATCGGCAAACAGTGATATATCACATGAGATGTTATCAGAAATATCGTCAACATAGAGCAAGAACAGAAGCGGGCCTAAGACGGAGCCTTGAGGGACGCCACTGGTCACATTTACCCAATTGGAAGCGCACCCATTAATCGTGACAATTTGCGATCTACCAACTAGAAAATTCTCAATCCATTCCAATAGCTTTCCATTTATGCCATACATTCTGAGTTTGCTTATGAGGCGTTGATGTGGAACAGAGTCAAATGCTTT
>NW_026077473.1:0-1143 GCF_014885135.2 Alexandromys fortis
TTTTTTGTATATTTTGGAGATCAGTCCTCTGTCTCATGTGGGGTTGGTGAAGATTTTTTCTCATTCTGCAGGCTGCTGTTTTGTCTTGTTGCCCATGTTCTTTGCTTTACAGAAGCTTCTCAGTTTTATGAGGTCCCATTTATTAATTGTTTCTCTCAGTGTCTGTGCTACTGCAGTTATATTTAGGAAGTAGTTTCCCGTGCCAGTGCTTTTAAGTGATTTCCCACCTTCTCTTCTGTGAGGTTCAGTGGTTGGTTTTATGTTGAGGGCTTTGATCCATTTGAATTTAAGTTTTCTGGATGGTGATAGATACGGATCTATTTGTATTTTTCTACATGTAGATATTCAGTTATACCAGCACTGTTTGTTGAACATGCCTTCTTTTTTTTATTTTATATTTTTGCTTCTTTGTCAAAAATCGGGTGTTCATAGGTGTGTGGATTGATATCCAGGTCTTTAATTTGATTCCATTTGTTCTTCTATTTTTATGCCAATACCAGGTTGTTTTCATTACTGTAGCTCTATGGTAAGTTTTGAAGTTAGAAATGGTGATGCCTCCGGAAGTTCCGTTATTGTACAGGATTGCTATGGCTATCCTGGACTTTTTAAAAATAGGGTACAGACCTAAATAGAGAACTCTTAAAGATGAATCTACAATGGCTGAAAGACCCATAAGGATGTGCTCAACATCTTTAATCATCAGAAAAATGCAAATCAAAACAACTCTGAGATTCTTACACCTGTTGAATAACTAAGATCAAAAACACTGATTACAGCTTATTCGGGAAAGGATGTGGGTAAGGGGAATGCTTCTTCATTGCTGGTGGGAGTGCAAACTTGTATTGTCACTTTGGAAATCAGTATGGCAATGTCTTGGAAAATTAGGAAACAATCTACCTTAAGACCCAGCAATACCACTTTTAGGTATATCCCCAAAGGAAGCTCACACATACCACGAGGACATGTGCTCAACTACATTCATAACAGCATTATTTGTCATAGCCAGAACCTAGAAACAATATAGATGTCCCTCAGCTGAAGAATGGATAAAGAAAATGTGGTATATTTGCACAATGGAGTACTAAGCAGTAGAAATCTATGACATCTTGAAATTTGCAGGCAAATGGATGGATCTACAAAAAA
>NW_026077474.1:0-1152 GCF_014885135.2 Alexandromys fortis
GCTCCTCCTTGGGACATTGGGAGCTCAGTCCGGTGCTCCAGTGTGGGTCTCTGTCTCTATCTCCATCCATCTCCAGATGAAGGTTCTGTGGTGATATGCAAGATATTCATCAGTATGGCTATAGGATAGGGTCAGTTCAGGTTCTCTGTCCTCAGCTGCCCCAGGAATAACTGGGGACATCGCCCTGGGCACCTGGGAGCCCCTCTAGCTCCAAGTCTCTTGCCAATCCTAAGATGGCAAGGAAGGTTGGATAGGGGAGCAGGGAAGCACATATCTCTGGATTCATTTTAAGCTAGCCCCTCTGCTCTTCCCAACTAGTTAAATTAGTGTCAGGATCAGAGTTGGGAAAAGTTATAGAGGCATGGTGTCAAAAAGGAGTCCTTCTCTCTGGAGTCTATTGGAAACCTCTCATCAACTGGGAATCACGAATTTTGGCACACTTAACAACTGCTGCAAAGTTCCTTATTTCAAAAAATGACCCTTTTATATAAGGTATTTTTATATAAGGATATGAAAATAACCATAAACCAGGTTTGTGACCTATTTGTATGTTACCTCCAGTAGAGTCTTACTCTTCCCAGACTCGTCATGGGACTCTCACAACAAAGACAATTAACTGCATTTTGCAGTGAAGATTGTCCTACCTTCCTACATGTCTGTAGTCAAGAGTTTTATCTTTTCAATTGTCAGTCTATCAAACATACTTCCTAATCCTGTGATCTCAGCAGACACATTAAGGAAATCTTTGCAGCTAGCCCGAATTCTACCTGTACACTACATTAATATTTATCATATAGACTCTCTCCAGAGGAAGGAAGGAGCTGTCTGCAGAAAATTCTGCCATTAGTCATTTCCTGGTTCCTGTATGTGTAAAGTGATGTGTATTCACATGCTGTTTTACATTGTATGAAACCAAAAATGAACAACAAAAAAGTAATAAGGTGGAAGCAACAACAAAGAAATGGTGGCATTATGTACATGCTCAGTTTTGTCCTCTGCTATACTTCTATAGATCTCTTTTCTATGTCTTTACAACCCTGCTACATCTTTCTAAAGTGCACTTCATTTTCAGAGTGACAATGAAACTTGCCATGAAGTTTTCCCCCTCTCTCTCTCTCTCTCTCTCTCTCTCTCTCTCTCTCTCTCTCTCTC
>NW_026077475.1:0-1142 GCF_014885135.2 Alexandromys fortis
TGTGTGTGTGTGTGTGCCCTACACAAAATACAGTATGACCTCTGGAAGTCAGAAAATAACTTAAAGGAGTCTCTTTTTCTCAGTTCTCTCCTTCCACCACGTGGGCCTCAGAGATCAAACTCAGGTCACCAGATTCAGCAGCTTTCACCCCCTGAACCGTATACTCAATCCCTATATACAAATTTTTTTAATTGAATACACCATGTTAACATCTCATTTCCTCCCACAATGCTGATTTCTTCATTCGTGTCATCGGAGAGAATTTTGAAATTTAGGTCTTGACACTTTGGAGGCCACTTTTCGAAGACAACTAACTGTTTGTGAAGTGTTTCCAAAGTTGGAACAACTTACACGGCAAGATGAATTACTAGTTGCAAGATGGCTGACAGGAAGTTGAAGACAGACCGACGGTATACGTGTGCACATTTCAGTAGAAACGGTCTGCAGATAAAATCACATTAGTGAGCCTTCTTAAGGAGGGTGGGGAATTCAAGGTGAACAGAAGGAAAGACACCCCTGTGCCCAGCTGGTAGATGAAATGTTTTCATAGAGGTCCAAACATTATTACCTAAGTTTATATTCATAGATTATCAGTTAGCTGTTGTAGATTGTCTAAATTAAGCCTTTTATCCACCCCAACCCTTCTCAAAAAACTATAACTTCTGTTTTGGATTCTCATCGTGATTACCTTTTCATTTTGTTCCTTGTTAGACTTGAAAACAAAGTTCTAGGAGTTTTATCTTGAAATTCCCCAAAGGAAAAGACCCCTGAACATTGCAGAGGCGCAGGGATGCCCAAGGCAAGAGGCCTGTTTTGATTGAACGGCAGAGATTTTGTTGGGGAGTAAGAGGAGATGACTGGCCCAGTAGGGTGGAACTAGAACGTGCAGTTTCCTGACCATTGTTTAAACAGACAGTGGAGACCGGGGATGTTGAACAGAAACACAAGGCAGAGGGGTCCCCCACTGGGTCTAAAAACTCCTCAGGGGGGGAAGGAAAACCATGTGACCGCCCTCCTCTACAACTGACTCAACAGGCAGGTGGAGCACTGCAGAACTGGCACCGTTCGTCAAGGCAGTCCAGGCCAAACATCTCCTTTTAAAAATGAAGAAAGAGTGGGCAGCGGTGGTGCACGCCTTTAAT
>NW_026077476.1:0-1130 GCF_014885135.2 Alexandromys fortis
TTGGAGCCTGTCCTGGAACTAGCTCTTGTAGACCAGGCTGGTCTCGAACTCACAGAGATCCTCCTGCCTCTGCCTCCCAAGTGCTAGGATTAAAGGCGTGCGCCACCACTGCCCGGCTCTCTGGGTTTATTTGGCTTACAGTTCCTAGCTACAGTCCATCACTTTGGGGACATCCAGGCAGGAGGTCAAGCAGTTAATCACAGCACAGTCACAATCAAGAGCTGAGAGGACCAAAGCACCCGTGCTGTCTGGCTGTTTCTGCTCAGCTAGCTTGCTTCATTCACGTACAGCACAGGGTCCAACCCATGAAACGGTGCACACATACTTATGATGGCCATTCCCATCAGTGAGAGTAGTCAAGACAGCCCCCTACAGACATGCCCACATCGACCCAATCTGGACAATTCTTCATGAAGAACTGTCCTTCTAGATGACTCTAGGCTCTGTCAAACTGACACCTAAACATGGCTCCACTCTTACTGCATGATCTGTAGCGACTGGATTCTTTAAAACTATTATGAGGCTACACGTATCATTTCCCTAGCTTTGCCTCTTCAGTGGCTTTTCGTGTTTTTAAGATAGAGGCCCAAACCACAGCCATGGCCCATGAGGCCCCGCAGTTTGGCCCCTTCTCTTTCTCTACTGTTCTGCTGACCACCCTCCCCCCACCAGGCAGAGCAGCCTCTTAAACAGTTCCTTGAAGGCCAGCCTCTTTGCTGCCTCGGGCACATGCTCGTTCCAGGGTCTCGAGTACCTTTGTTCACCCCGTTGCCCTTCTCTCCACTGAATCATTTAATGTTTAGCTCCTTGGGGATGCACGCTGATCACCCCAGCCCCAGCCCTGCCAAGTGAGATCTCCTCATTATAAGATCCGCATGCACCTTTATCAGACTGCACATACTACCAGCATCCTGCTGGGAACTATACCATCCCCTGCCTCAGCGGTGTCCCTAGTGCTGAGTAAACACAATAAATCCCGGCTGGAGAGAGGAGCCTACAGCTGCTGAGAGGAGGAAGTGTCAGCTGTGAAGTCGGCCTCTGCGGCCACACTGCCCCACACCGCCCCACACCGCCCCACACTGCCCCACACCGCCCCACACTGCCCCACACCGCCCCACACCGCCCCACAC
>NW_026077477.1:0-1094 GCF_014885135.2 Alexandromys fortis
CTAGCTATCCTGGAACTGCCTCTGCCTCCTGAATGCTGGGATTAAATGTGTATGCTGCCACCACCTGACTGAGACCCTCTTTCAAAAACAAAAACTTAGACAAAAAACAAAGATAGCAAGCAGTTTTCACCATGATGCAGGTTACTTCTTGACTATCTAAAATTAGAATCCAGACACCAGAATGGAGTGGTTTGATTTTCTTTTATCCGAGGATCACCAGGCAAACAGGCTGTGCTGAGCGAGGGTTTGGAGTATGTGGCTGTGGAGAAGGGTGTAAGTGGGTGGGGGCTTTGTAGCCCAACCTTGCTTCAAACTCAGAGTTTCTTGATTTAGACTCCTGAATGCCAGAATTAGAGGCCTGTGCCACTACAGCCTGAACAAATAGTTTTTAAATTTAATTCTTTGTACTTACTTTAAAAAAAAAATTTCCTTACTATATATACAGTGTTCTGCTTGCATGTACACTTGCATTGCAGGCCAGAAGAAGGCACCAGATCTCATTACAGATGGTTGTGAGCCACCGTGTGGTTGCTGGGAATTGAACTCAGGACCTCTGGAAAAACAGCCAGTGCTCTTAACCTGTGAGGTGTCTCTCCAGTCCCTCTTTGTACTTATTTGTGTGGGTGGGACAGAACTTGTGGGAGTTGGTTCTGTCCTTCCACAATGTGCATTCCAAGGGTCATTAGGTGACCAGGCTTGGGAATAAATACCTGCACCAAGCTACCTCACATGCCCAGTTTTGTTTGTTTGTTTGACTTGGTTTTGTTTTGTTTTATTTTTACTTAAATAGTACCACTGATTAAATCATGTATTATACTTTACATTATCATAACCAAGCTACTTGGGCCAGTCATAGTGGCACATGTCTTCTTCAGTTTCAGCATTTGAGGGGCAGAGGCAAGCAAGAGCTCTGTGAATTCAAAACCAGCATGGTCTACAAAGCAAGTTCCAGGCAGCCAGAGCTACATAAACCTAGTCTCAAAAAACAAAAAACAGGGCTGGAGAGATGGCTCAGTGGTTAAGAGCATTGCCTGCTCTTCCAAAGGTCCTGAGTTCAATTCCCAGCAACCACATGGTGGCTCACAACCATCTGT
>NW_026077478.1:0-1143 GCF_014885135.2 Alexandromys fortis
TGAAAACTTTGGATATTTGAAATATTGCATTGATATTGGCTCTGGCAGTTAGTGTGGTTTGTTCAGTTTGTGAACTAATTGGACACAGATTAAGGAAAAAAAAATCAAATGAAAGCAGTGATCGTTTAAGACCCAATTAGAGTTGCAAGAAAAAAAATCCCATCTATAAGTTGAGTCTAAATGCTGAAGAAACAACTTTAATAATCTTAATAATAATATAATCAGAAGCATGTAAATACTTCTTTGGGCATTGAAAATGCACACTGATTATCTCTGTCGTGGCTCCTACTGTACATGTCCCATTCCAAGCTCTTAGCTTTGCAGTCTTTAGGGAGGAGATGCTCTTCCTTGCAGCATACGGTAGATTGAGTTGCAGTTTCTGAACCAAGGCAACACAAACATATATCCATCCCAGAGCAGCAGGCTCACATTCCCTGAGTGCCACAGGGGGATCTGGAGAGGCAGGGGTGAACCTGCCTCCTGCAGCTGCTGGGAGGAGCGCTCAAAGGCCAGCTCTCCCGGTATCGCATTCACAGATGAAGCTGAGCCACCGGCCTGGGATCCTGAGGACAGCAGGTGGCTGCGCTGCGCGGACAGGTACGGATCAGACACCCTTTTCACCTACAAACATAGCTCATCCCAACCCAGGAGCCTGCAGCTGCGAAATGAAGGCTCTTGGCTACTTTAGAGCCTAAGATAATTTTTTAAAAAACATTTTATGATTTATAATTATGTGCACGTGCTTCTGTGCAGATGTCTGCATGTGAACGCAGGTGCCCATGGAGGCTGGGGAAAGTCAGATTCACTGAAGTTGGAGTTCCACACCACCTGACATGGGTGCTGGGAAGTGAATGCAGGTTCTCTGGAAGCGCAAGTGCTCTCAGCTGCTGAGCCATCTCTCCAGTCCCCACCCCTTTTATTTGAGACAGAGTCTTACTATGTTGCCCCTAGATGGCCTAGACATGGTTATGTAGACCAGGCTAGAAATGGTTATGTAGACCAGGCTAGTCTGGAACTCACAGAGATCCGCCTACTTCTGCCTCCCAAATGCTGGGACTGCAGGTATGTGGCACCAAGCCTAGCAAGAATAATTTCTGGGTACCCATCACCTCGGATTCAATACCCACACACTCGAGCATTAGT
>NW_026077479.1:0-1143 GCF_014885135.2 Alexandromys fortis
TTTAATCCCAGCACTCGGGAGGCAGAGGCAGGCGGATCTCTATGAGTTTGAGACCAGCCTGGTCTTCAAAAGCTAGTGCCAGGACAGGCTCCAAAGCTACAGAGAAACCCTGTCTCGAAAAACTAAAAAATAAAAAAATTAAAAAAAAACTATTATTAATCTTTTCTATCTTTTTACATTTTGTTTTTTAAAATATTTTTATTAATGATTTGAGACTTTCACACTCTGTGTTTTGATCAAATTCACCTCTCTTGCTCGAGACTTTCACACTCTGTGTTTTGATCAAATTCACCTCTCTTGCTCCCCCTAACTCCTCTTAACCCTAGCCTGAAACTGGCCTTGCATTCCTGCAATCCTGCCTCTGCCTCCAGAGCACTGGGATCCCAGGTATACACTGCTATGTCTGTCTAAAGCAGCCACTTTCAGAGAGGAGCTATCTTAGGGTTCACAAAGGGATGACGGGGAAACACGCCACTCTTTCTCAAGAAGGTGGATTTCTTTGTCCACCCCTTTTCTCTGACAGTTTGTAGGGTGATCCCCTCCTCCATCTTCTCTGAAAGACAGACTCAAGCACTCCTGTAACATATACCAAACACACTGAGCTTAGACAGGAGTTCGGCTTAGCTTCAGCTACTTAGTGTAGTTCAGGTCATTCCAGGAGATGTGAGATCTGTCTCCAAACATGCCAACAAATGCCAGTATGAAAAGGGTGGACTAGAGAAGAGGAGAGTCATAAGTAGACTTCATATCAAATCTGATAATGGAGATGCTAAACCATTCTATCCCAGCAAGATACCTTAAACGGCTTAGGATCAGATAAACACAGCTGGTATTCCCCTCTGCTCTGGCCATAGAGCCATGATGTATGCCAGTGTGGAGGCTCCACACACAACTAAAAACCAGATACCATATGATCTAGCAATTCTACTTCTAGGCATCTAACCAAAACAGGTGAACTCAATATGTTGAAGAATTATCTACATTGCTGGATATCCACGACAGCAAAGAAACGGGCCCAACCTAAGTTCTATGAAGGATGAATGGATAACAAACTGTGGCAAATACACAAAATACTAGTGGTCATAAAAAGCAGGATTCTAGCCCAGCAGTGGTGGTGCACACTTTTAATCCCAGCACTCGGGA
>NW_026077480.1:0-1143 GCF_014885135.2 Alexandromys fortis
AATCTGTTGTCTTCCGTGGTACTTCCAGGTGGTGTTTACTGAAGCCCTGTGCTCTCCCCTTAGATGCTGCCAGTTTCACAGAGCAGGGATAATGCGTAACCCAGAGGTCATGTGTCTATTTCCTAAAGTTGACTCAGCTCATATCCGTAGGCTAGCTCTCGGTTTGCAGAGAGATGCTTCGGCCTTGTAAATAGAGCTATGGGTTATAAAGCAGAGTCACCTACTGTCAATAGTTAATCCTCAAGCTGCTGAGAAAGCTGCTGACAGTCTGTTCTCATCCTCCCAGGCTTACAACTTCATATTTCTTTATTTCTACATTCCTATTTCTGGAATCTACATTTTTATGTTCTTGTTCTTGGACCCTTCAATTTCACAAAGACAAGCATAAGCACATACATCTGTAACAACAGGGCCCCTGATTACACGAGCACAGATTGGCAGCGTTGAAGGCAAACGAGGCAATTCAATTAGTAATCTTGTCCTCTCAACAGGGGAGAGAACAGCTGGCCAGAAGACCAGGGTAAAAAAACAGAAGTCTTGAGCATCACTATAACCCAAACGGCACCCAGAACGCTTTGGCAACAGCAATACTATGTACTTTTTCTCAAGCCCATTCTCTAGAATATACCATACCCCGAGCCACAGAACAAGCCATAACAAGCTAAAAGAATTCATACGCAGTCTCTTCTGACCACAAAGAAATGGAATTAGTTTGGGAAATTCATAAACATGTAGAAATGGAAGAATATACTCTTTCATAAACAATGGGCAAAAATTCAAAGATCCTCAGCAAATACATAATGCTGTAGAATGTAGGGGATGCAGGGTGGGGGGAGGACGAAGGTAAGAATGGCAGAGGGAGGGCCAGGGAAGCTGGCTGATAGTAAAGTGCTTGCCAATCAAGTGTGAGGACCTGAGCAAGACCCCCCCAGAAAGCGCATAGAAGCCAGGTTTGGTGGCACATATTTTTAAACCTATTGCTGGCAGAGACCGGCATATCCCTAGGGCTTACTGGCCGGTCTGTTGGGCCAACTTAGTTAGAACCTGGCCTCAGAGAGAAAGACTGACTCAAATAAGATGGAGGGCTTTCAAGGAACCTCTGCCTTCCACAGCCAGTGCACGCATACATACATACATATGTAT
>NW_026077481.1:0-1858 GCF_014885135.2 Alexandromys fortis
CACAGCACAGGCTGGGACAGTGGGCTGGCTGGGCTGAACCATTGCTTCCTGTCCTGTGCTGTGAGCAGAGTGCCTGGAGACACAACCTAAGGGAGGGGGAGTTTCGGTTATCATGGGACAAAGACACCAGAAAGCAATTTGGCTCACAGGGCAGGGGCGTGGCAGAGGCTGTCCATATCACAGGGAGCAGGAAGTAAAGAGTGAGGCAGGCGTTAGATGTGCCCCCCTCTCTACATATATACACACACACATATGTATATATTATATATACATGTCCTGACTGTCCTGGAACTTGCTCTGTAGACCAGGCTGGCCTTGAACTCACAGAGATCCACCTGCCTCTGCCTCCTAAGTGCTGGTATTAAAGGTGTGCGCCACCACCACCCAGTCACTCTTTTCTCTTTTGTTTTAATTTTTTGTGTATATTACACTTACTTGCATGCATGCACATGTGTGTGCGCATGTGCGTTTGTGTGTGTTGGTTGGAGGACAACTTGCAGGTGTCATTTCTCTTCTTTCATTATCCAAGTCGCTGGGATCAAAGTCATGGTCATCAGGCTTAGCAGAAGGCTTACCTGGTGAGCCATCTCTTGGGCCTGTTTGTTTTAAGACGCTTGTACCCACTTGTGCCTCTGCCTCCTAAGTGCTAGGATTCTAGGTGTGTGCTGCCAAGATGGGCTTAGGGGCTGGGTATAGGCTTCAAAGTCTCACTCTTGACTTAAGTGGTTGTTTCAGCAAGAATGGCTCCCATAGGGCCATAGATTTGAATGCTTGGTCATTAGGGAGTGTACTACTTTGTCAGGGATTTTAAATCCTCTTCTGTGGTTCTCAGACTTCCTAATGCTGGAAACTTTAATACAGTTCCTCATGCTGTGGTGACCCCAACTATAAGACTATTTGTGTTGCTATTTCATGCCTGTAATTTTGCGACCATTATAATTCACAATGTAAATGTATGATATACAAGATATCTGATGAGCAACCTCTGTGAAAGGGTCATTTGACCCCCAAAGGGGCCGCAGCCCACAAGCTGAGAACCACTGGATTAGGAGGTGTGGCCTTGTTGGAGGAAGTATCTCTTTCTGCTTCCTGGCTGCAGATCTAGATATAGGACTCTCAGCTACTCTCCAGCATCAGGCCTGCCCGCATGCCGCTATGCTTCCTACCATGATGACGATGAACCTGTAAGCCAGTCCCAACTAAATATTTTCCGTTGTAAGAGTTGCTATGGCCATGGTGTCTCTTCACAGCAATGGAATGTTGATTAAGACAACCTACTTCTGCCTCCTAAAGTTCTATAGAGGTGCCATAGTATTTACTACTGGAGAACTAGTGTTCAGAATACAAATCTGGGGGGGGGCATGTCAGATTCACATCAACAGCTGGATAGCGGGTGAACTGATCTTGAGGCTGCTTGTGGGTAGAGGGCACTCACCTGAGCATCACAAGAGAGGTGGTTGAAGCTCCTCCCATTCTCTGTGGTACAGAATACTGAACTAAATCTGAAGGAAAAGGCAGGACTCAGTCAATCTCTTTGCCAAGAGGTAGAACAACTCAAAACAGAAAGAAGTGCTTTGTAGTGGGAACTGGGGTCTCCTCCTTATAAAAGGTAAGTTGGTGACTTTACAGGCTCCTCTGCTGTGCCTGGCCTCCTGCTTCATGCAGGCTCTGAGCTATTGGCTGTCCATATATGTCCATGAGGAGCTGTGTGGTCCCCACACTCCTGCTGACATTTCTCTGGGAGGATGGGCCACACCCCTGCAGGAAGCTAAGGGACTGGGGTCCAGGGCCCCAGTGCTGGGAAAAGGCTCTGTCTATACAGACCTGTCTGTGGGTACTATCTGCTTGAGCATGTACG
>NW_026077481.1:6971-8256 GCF_014885135.2 Alexandromys fortis
GACTTTACAGGCTCCTCTGATGTGCCTGGTCTCCTGCTTCATGCAGGCTCCGAGCTATTGGCTGTCCAGTGCCCTGTGAGGAGCTGTGTGGTCCCCACACTCCTGCTGACATTTCTCTGGGAGGATGGGCCACACCCCTGCAGGAAGCTAAGGGACTGGGGTCCAGAGCCCCAGTGCTGGGAAAAGGCTCTGTCTATACAGACCTGTCTGTGGGTACTATCTGCTTGAGCATGTACGCCATGTACCCCATCACTGACACAGGCTGAACCACTATTGCCATCTCATTTCTGTTACTATGATTATACACACACACACACACACACACACACAGAGTGGGGAGTCACAATGACAGGAACATGAACCAGCTGGTCACATCACTTCCACAGTTCAGAGTAGTGGGAAATGAATGCGTGCTTCCTGCTCAGCTAGCTGGCTTGCTTACCTATTCTCTGCTTGATTTCTGAATACAGTCAGGACTCTCATGGTGAGCTGGGTCTTTCCAAACAGTTAATCTAATTAAGACTGGCTTTCTCGGGCATAGCCACAGGCTAACCCAATTTAGACAATCCCTCACCAAGGCTCTCTTCCCGGGTGCTTCTGGGCTGTGTCAAGTTGATGATTAAAACTGGCCCTGAGAACCCCTCGTAGAGGACTGACGGCATGCCCTCTCACGCTCTGATTTCCACATTTGTACACAGGAGACCCGGGGCTAGGAGATAATGCAAGGCAGGCCATAGTAACAGTGGGAGCTTGGGATGGCATCGGGACAGGACTCGAGTAAGTCTGTTTCATTACTTCCTAGGCTGTGGAATGGGCATGGAGTTGGGACCACCCAGGGCTGCTGTGCTATAAGGCACTATGACATGAATCTCTTGTAATCTCTGAGGGCAATGCACATAGTCATTATTAATCAGCCACGATTAGCCATGAACTTGACCTTTTAGGAAAGAAGCCTGAGGGTGGTGGCCACCCCAGGGAACCCAACTTGGCAGTTCTGCTGTCCTGGAACACTGCCAGGTCTGGTAGGTAGGGGAAGGACAGATAAGCCCTCTCTCCAGAGGGAACTCAGATCTGGGTTGTCCCCTCTACTAGGTTTCTTTTTTTCTGGAGAGGGGAGGTTTTGTTCCACCCCAGCAAAATGATGAGAACCCCTGCCCTGGTCAATGATATGCAGGAGCTTTTCCCAGAATGAGGAAGATCATCAAAACAAGCAGGTGGTATTAGTTGCTTCCTAGTGCTGGGATAAACACCATGACCAAAGGAACTTGGGGCAAAAAGCATTCAT
>NW_026077482.1:0-1109 GCF_014885135.2 Alexandromys fortis
AAGAAAGAAAGAAAGAAAGAAAGAAAGAAAGAAAGGAAGGAAGGAAGGAAGGAAGGAAGGAAGGAAGGAAGGAAGGAAGGAAGGAAGGAAGGAAGGAAGGGAAGATTAGTTAATTTAAGTTGTAAGGGCTAGTTAGTAACAAACCTAAGCTAATGACTGAGCATTTTTAACTAATAATAAGTCTTTTGTAGTAATTTGGAAGTGGGTTGGTGGGACAGAAAAGTCCACCTATGTACCAAAGAAGTTCAGAAGGTGTGACAAGTTTTTCAGGATTTGGGGATTAATCACTTTCAGTTGATAGAATTAGTTATTCAGAATTTATGAAAATTACAATAAAACGCAAAGTCAGTTTTTTTTCTACCTCATGAGAATTCTGAGAAAAAAACAAGGATGGAGAAAAGGAAGAAGGAAACCAAACTGGAAATTGAATAGTGAGTAAGTTTTCTTCCATAGATTCTGCTGTTTTATTAGAGTGTCTTATGAGGAATCTTAGGGACCCCAATGCACTAGACGTTGACAACTGGGCAAATGTGGGAGTAATTTGTTCTTAATTAAATCATTTGAAATGGGAAAACTCACTTCTAATATGAATCTTTGAGGAGGAAGATACACCTTTAATCCAGACCTTTTGAGGTAGGAAGATCCATCTTTATTCTGGTTCACACTTTCTGCTTGAGGCCTATATAAAAGACATGGACGAGGGAAGTTTGCTCTCTCCATTTCCCTCCCTCTCTCTTTTCCTCCCCCTTTTTCTTTCTCTCTCCCTGTTTGTTCTTGCTACCACTAGCAGGTTATTCCTTCAGTGACATTATAGTCTATTTCTTTGGGATGCCAGTGTTTGCTAAGACCATCTGAGACATCAGCCTCAGCAACTGCACAACTACTGGGTTCTTGAGTCTTCAGTTCTTAAGCAACCATTGCTGGATTAGATGGACCACAGTCTGTAAACCATTCTAATAATTCTCCATATATGTGTGCATATGTGTATATCTATGTGTATATCTATATCTAGATATCTATCTATTCACACACAGACACAGACACACAGACACACAGACACACACATAGACACACACACACACACACACACACACACACACACACACACA
>NW_026077483.1:0-1147 GCF_014885135.2 Alexandromys fortis
CTGAGGTCTGGCGCCCTCCTCTGGCGTGTGGGCATACATTGAGGCAGAATGTTGTATACATAATAAATAAATAAATCTTAAAAAAAAAAAAAAAAACTCACTTCTAGAGCCCCAAGGAAGGGGAAGCCGGGGCAAGAGCCCAGTGTGTACCCAAAGCCATTGCCCACGGTCATTCAGAGTAGCAAGCCCCAACCTGGCACCCTGAATTCATTTGGTACTGGCTGCGACATGCTGGAAGCTGAGACTGCCAAGGTGGACCTGGCCCAAGGTCTTCCTGGAAATGCTCCTAGCCCCATGGGGAGCGAGGTCAAACTGGACGATACAGAGTGTCCTGGAATTCTGTCTCTGTGTGTGCTTTTACTGGGGATACAGCAGGGAAGGCTCTTGGGTCAAGACAAAAATGTTTTGCTTGGAGGAAAAGGAAGGACAACACTGTGACAGAAAAAGGAACAAGACATGAGGCTCAGAGGCAGGGGTTTGCCCAGTTTGTGAGAGGCAATAGAATGTCCGTCCGATGGAGGGCCTTGCTGCTACACACAGACAGGGTTTGAATCCTGGCCTTGTGTCTCAGGACTGTGGGCTTTTGCAAGCATCCTAACAGTCTGGCACCCCCATTCCTTCTCCTGAAAACAGACAGAAGACCGATACTCACCACCAAAGGCGGTCAAGAGAATTCAATACTTCCATGAACAGGCTTGGAGAGAGATTAATTATATGAGTATCTTATATGTAGAAAAATACTTTTATGTGATTTTTGGGCTTTGGTGCATCTGAAATATGAATACATTTTTCAATATTGAAATTGGCTGATTTCTTCTCTCTCTCTCTCTCTCTCTCTCTTTCTCTTTCTTTCGTTCTTTTCCCAAGACAGGGTTTCTCTGTAGCTTTGGAGCCTGTCCTGGAACTCTCTCTGTAGACCAGGCTGGCTTCGAACTCATAGAGATCTCTCTGCCTCTGCCTCCCGAGTGCTAGGATAAAAGGCTTGCATCATTCCTGCCTGGCTGCTGCTGCTACTGCTGCTACTGCTGCTGCTGCTGTTTCTTCTTCTTCTTCTTCTTCTTCTTCTTCTTCTTCTTCTTCTTCTTCTTCTTCTTCTTCTTCTTCTTCTTCTTCTTCTTCTTCTTCTTCTTCTCCTTCTCCTTCTCCT
>NW_026077485.1:0-1057 GCF_014885135.2 Alexandromys fortis
ACCCTAACACCTAACCCTAACCCTAACCCTAACCCTAACCTTAACCCTAACCCTAACCCTAAACCTAACCCTAACCCTAACTGTAACCGCAACCCTAACCCTAACCCTAAGTATAACCCTAACCCTAAAATAACCCTAACCCTAACCCAACCCTAACATCTAACCCTAACCCTAACCCTAACCCTTAACCTAACCCTAACAGTAACCCTAAACCTAAACCTAACCCTAACCTTATCCTTAAAACTAACCCTAACCCTAACCCTAACATTACCCCTAACACTAACTGTAACCCTAACCCTAACCGAAACCCTAAACCTAACCCTAATCATAACCCTAACCCTAACCCTAACCCTAACGCCATCACTTACCCTAAATCTAACCGTAACCGTAACCGTAACCCTAAACCTAACCCCAACCCTAACACTAACCGTAAACATCACCCTCACCCTAACGCTAATCCTAACCCTCACCCTAACCCTAACCGTAAACATAACCCTAACTCTAAACCAAAACCTAACCCTAACCCTAACCCTAATTTTAACCCTAACCCTAAACCTAAACCTAACCGTAACCCTAACCCTAACCCTAACCCTAATTTTAACCCTAACCCTAAACCTAACCGTAACCCTAACCCTAACACTAACCCTTACCCTAACCTTAATCCTAACCCTAACCCTAACTCTAAATCTAACCCTAACCCTAAACCTTACCCTAATCCTAACCGTAACTCTAACCTGAAACCTAACACTCAACCTAACCCTAACCCTCAACTTCACCCTAACCCTAACCGTAACCCTAAACGTAAGCCTAACCCTAACCCTAACCCTAAACCTAAACCTAACCTAAACCCTAAACCTTATCCTAACTTTAACCCTAAACCTAACCCTAACCCTCATCCTAACCCTAACCCAAAAACTAACCCTAATCCTAACCCTAACCCTAAACCTAACCCTAACCCTAACTCTAACCCTAATGGTAACCCTATCCCTAACTCTAAACCTAAACCTAACCCTAAACCTAACCCTAACCGTAACCATAATCCTAACCCTAACTTTAA
>NW_026077486.1:0-1142 GCF_014885135.2 Alexandromys fortis
ATTTTCCTTCCTTGTAGCTCATGGTGAATCACTGGAAAAAAAAAAAAAAAAAAAAAAAAAAAAACAGGTTCATATCAATTGAACAAGTTTTAAGACTTAAAGCCCCATCACTTATCAAAAATCTTAACAATGAGGACTGCTGAGAAGTCAATAACAATGACACTGGGTTTGATCCTACTGCACTTACTGGCTTTGTGGGAGCCTAGGCTGTTTGGATGTTCACCTTACTAGACCTAGAAGGAGGTGGGTGGTCCTTGGACTCCCCACAGGGCAGGGAACCCTGACTGCTCTTCAGACTGATGAGAGAGGGGGAGTTGATTGGGGAAGGGGGAGGGAAATGGGAGGCATTGGCGGGGAAGAGACAGAACTCTTTAATAAACAAATAAATTAAAAAAACAAAAACAAACAAACAAACAAAAAAGTCTTAACATTTCACAGCTGATGCAGCATTATCTGTCTCTATGGCAGACTCACTAAAATGATCTACCACAATATAATTTTATCTCTTCTCGAAAGATTATTCTCAAAATTTTGAGTTTGAAAAATGAAATTGAATATTAATCTACTTCTTAAGGATTTTGATCCTACTGCACGAACTGGCTTTGTGGGAGCCTAGGCAGTTTGGATGCTCACCTTACTAGACCTGGATGGAGGTGGGTGGTCCTCGTACTTCCCACAGGGCAGGGAACCCTGATTGCTCTTTGGGCTGACGAGGGAGGGGGACTTGATTGAGGGAGAGGGAGGGAAATGGGAGGCGGTGGCGGGGAAGAGTCAGAAATCTTTAATAAATAAATAAAAATTAAAAAAAACTTAGATAATTACACACAAAGTTCTTCATGTATGTACGTTATCTATTTCCAACTTGTTTGAAAGACTTCCTGTTATTCTTTAAGTCCCTGCCCTAGCCACGCCCACTCCCATAACCTCTGGTCGCCATCTTGGGACCCTTTCTCTTTCTGCTTCCTTGGTGTGCGCACGCGTTTTCTCTGTCTCTCTCTTCTTTTATCTCTTTTCTCTTCTTTTATCTCTTTTCTCTGTCTTTCTTTCTCCCTCTTACTTAATAAATACTTATGGCTATTTCCTGTGTTTACGTGTCTGTTACCTGCCGCCACCATGGGCACTGCGCTTGCCCTCCTGTAGCC
>NW_026077487.1:0-1124 GCF_014885135.2 Alexandromys fortis
GGGGGGATGAACACACAAACTGCAGCCGAACCCTCCCTACTCTGCCACAACGGAGCACTGGTTCTAAGTTCTTCTTCTGATTTTCTTCTTTACTATTGGAGAACAGAAATGTAGATGGGATCAAAACCTACCCATGAAGATATATGGTTATAAGGATATGTGAATTGATAGATGGGCAGATATTTATGGATATGTGCATTTGTCTCTTCATCCATATAAAATAGTGGGCAGATTAGGCGCTTCCTAGGCTTATACCTGAGGATGAAATAAGTTGATATTTGCAATTCCTTAGGCTAGAGGATGATGCAAAAGTACTCACTAAACAAAGAGAGAACGAGGTGGAAGAGGAAAGCTATATTCAGAATATGAAACAACAGTGCTATGCCCTATTTACTTCTTCTTGCCCCAAACAAGCAGTGGTAAAATGAAGATGGCCCAACCACAGCATGTATATGGAACAAAAGTTGCCGACCAGTAAGTCTGATTTCAGCAGGGAATACAGGCCAAGGTAAGGAAGGGCTCCTCAGAATTCGAGGGTGGTTCTGTCTTGCACATGTCACTAGAAATTCCATACAGGGACCTGGGAAAGGTCTGTGTTGAAACTGGTGTTTCTAAAATACGCCCAGATCCTGTCTCCTTCAAGTAATCACTTGAGACTTTCAAAGTTCATGTTTTCCTTGTGCTTAGCCCAGGATCGGGTGTAAAGGCTGCGGATTTTTGTTGTCGAATATTTTCGGGTCATGTTTTAATTGTTGTCTAATCGCAGGCCATCTTGAAACTTCAGGCCGATGTTCATAAAGGAAAATCTACAGAAGACTGAGTAATTTTTCCATAAGTTGAGAAGTCTCTGAGGAGTCCTGAAACTAGACGCTGAGAGTACAGGCTGCAGACAGGGCACCAGACACATGTACAGAGCCGCAAAGAGAAGCATAGGAATTGCAACTGACACTTAGAAATATCTCTAGCAACCTGCTCGAAGAATTTAACTATATACAACATAGGGCTTGAATTCCATTTAACTATTTTTCATTTTTGAAATTATTTTCATTACCTATTTTGAAATGTTTGTTGATGTTAGATCATAGCTTTTGTTTTTTTTGTTTTTTTTTTTTTTTTTTTTTTTT
>NW_026077488.1:0-1113 GCF_014885135.2 Alexandromys fortis
ACAATACAAGAGATATAAGAAAGTATCTCAGATGCTGAAGATACTATAGAGGAAATAAACTCATTGATTAAAGAAAGAAGCAAATTCACCAAATTCTTAACACAAAACATCCAGGAAATATGGGACACCATGAAAAGGCCAAACCTAAGAATAATAGGGGTAGAAGAAGAAGAATTACAGCTCAAAAACCCAGAAAATATATTCAACAAAATTATAGAAGAAACTTTCCCAACCTATAGAAGGATATTCCTATGAAGATACAAGAAGCATACAGAACACCAAATAGACTGGATCAAAAAAAGCATCCCCTTGCCATATAATAGTCAAAACACAAAACATACAGAATAAAAAATGAATATTAAGAGATGCAAGGGAGAAAGGTCAAGTAACATATAAAGGGAAACCTATCAGAATTATACCTGAATACTCAATGGAAACCATGAAAGCCCGGTCTTGGATATATGTGCTACAGAAACAAAGAGACCATGGAATCAAGCCCACACTACTATAACCAGCAAGGCTTGTATTTACCATCAACAGAGGAAACAAGATATCCCAGGACAAAAACAGATTTAAACAATATGTAGCAACAAATCCAGCCTTATAGAAAATACTAGAAGGAAAATAACAAACCAAGGAAGCCAACAACACCCATAATAACACAAGGATCTGACAACCCTCCACCAGCACAACTCAAAGAAGGGTAACACACAAATTCTACAACCAGAGAAAATAACTGAAGTTAACAACCACTGGTCATTAATATCACTTAATAGCAATGGACACAATTCACCTATAAAAAGGCACAGGTAAAGAGAATGAATATGAAATCAGGATCCAACATTATGCAGATGATATGATAGTGTACATAACCGACCCCAAAAATCTACCAAAGAACTCCTACAGCTGATAAACACTTTTAGTAATGTGGCAAGATACAAGAGCAACTCCAAAAAATCAGTTGCCCTCCTATACATAAAGAACAAAGAAGCACAGACGGAAATCAGAGAAACATCACCTTTCACAATAGCCACAAATAGCATAAAATATCTTGGGGTAACTCTAACCAAGGAAGTGAAAGATCTATTTGACAAGAACTTTAAGTCTTTGAAG
>NW_026077489.1:0-1143 GCF_014885135.2 Alexandromys fortis
AAAAAAAAAAAAAAAAAAAAAAAAAAAAAAAAAAAAAAAAAAAAAAAAAAAAAAAAAAAAAAGAAATAGCCCTTTAGCTTGGTGTTTGTTCTGGCAAAAAGATTAGAACAGAAAAACAGTTTTGTTATAGGACTATTGATGATTGCTGGTTTGTTACACGATTATTGATAATTTTCATTTTTTTCCCTGTGGCTATTTTGAGAAGTTTAATCGAAGTACCTAATCTGATATATGTATATTAATACTCCCTGTATAGTCAAATGTGCATATGTTTACATACTTACATGTATGAAAATGTCATGACATCCATTATTGTATACAGCTAATATGCATTAAAACAATTCTATCATTAAACACTATTAAAATGGAGGACAGCCCCAGCTCCAGATCAGGACACTGGCCCTGGGCAGGCAGAAATTAACCATAAGCTGTCAGGTGCTGTGAGGTTTGGACACATAAATGATAACTACAACTCTGACTATCGACACTGACTCTGGGAGGGCAAAAGCCAACCACAAGCAACATTACAACATGAGGTGCAGGTATATGGAACACAGCTACAGCTTCACCCCAGGACACTGGCCTGTGGTGCTGGTTGGTTGGGCACCATTATGGTGAACGAGTATGTGGTGGGGGAATGGGAGAAAGAGATATAAAAGTTCATGTGTTGGGGAGAGAGGCAGATCTGAAGAGTTAACTGAGGAACCAGCTGATATGGGTGGCCTGCTTGCCACCTAGGGCCATGGTGATAATTTGGCCTGGGATGCTGCCAAGGACTGTTGTGAAAGAAGTGGCAGGGCTGCGTCCCCAGCACCCGGCCGCCCGCATGGCTAGCTTATGCCCCGAAATAATTACACGGAAACTGTCTTTCTTTTTAAACACTTCCTGGCCCGTTATCTGTAGCCTCTTATTGGCTAGCTCTTACATATTAATCTAACCCATTTTTAATATTTTGTGTAGCCCACAAGCTGGCTTACCAGGAAGGATCTTAACCTGCATCTGTCTGGAGTGGGAGAATCATGGCAGCTCCTGACTCAGCTTCTTTCTCTCAGAATTCTGTTCTGTTTACTCCACCCACCTAAGGGTTGGCCTATCAAGGGGCCTAGGCAGTTTCTTTATTAATAAGAAATCACTCCCACATCA
>NW_026077490.1:0-1142 GCF_014885135.2 Alexandromys fortis
CAATGAGACCCAATGAGGTGGGGCCGGAGTTTGGAGTGTGAAATGCTGGCACTGGTGGCTAGTTTAGTAATACCACTCCGCTCTACTGGACTGAATCCTTGTTAAAATGAAAGAGAAGTGGAAGTGATCTGTCATAGAGGGAGGAGGGGACAGGGCTGTCTGAGCCAAGTGGCCTTAGATTAGCTGCTAGTTCTTCTGGCTCCTCTTCGGTGTTCCAGATGTGATGGGATCATGTAGGAGCAACACACCAATCTGCCCATTTTGCTCCTGCTCACAGCTGGGGCTGTAGCTAGTCATTCTTGTTAGTACTTAGTTCCCAAAAGGCCCAGAGGAGCCCCAGCTTGTTTCCCAGGGAGCCCCTTCCAATACTCTCAGCAGACTGCAGCTTAGCCTGGCGGTTCTACTAGATCTCACCACGGAGAGCATCGCAGAGCACGGCACACGGCATCATCAGAAAACACTCTCACCAGAGTCTTGCCTGCTTTATCTAGAAGGGAATGGATCTGGGTCAGAAAGCTTAAGGCCAGGTGTGTAAAGCTCAGAGAAAGGCTAGGGGCACTATGCCAGAGATAGACTCTTCAGCCTGCTTGATGGATCTTGAATTTTTCTAGCTTGTGCCTGGCACACATGATGGAGATCATTTCCTTCACACACCACAGAACAACAGATCGAGGAAGCTTCTGGAACTTTCCAAGGCCTCTTTTTCTTCCATCTCAAACCTACTTTGTGACGATCAAGGCAGTGATAGTGGATATAACCCTTTCAGCCCCTATCCCACATTTTCCCTTCTAGCCGCGCAGAACTTGACATCACCTTCCTTATGGCTTGGGTGGTGGCCTGTGGCTGTGCCCTGGGAGCCAGGGATGCAGCCTGATGTTAAAGTTCCTTAAGTCCTCTGCATGCTCTTTACTCTCTGTCCAGTCCAGGACCACTGAGGTTTCTGGAGATTCCCAGAGGAAGGCGGAGGGCCAGGTGGAAGTGGTACAGACCTCTAAATGACTTTGAAAAGCACAGCCATCTTGTCCCCGACTCCAGTCGCTCCATGGATGGAGTGATCATTCAAAAAGCAGAAACTTTCTGAGGGTGCTAAACCTCCCCGACAATTTTTCAAAGGAGCTATGACTAAATGCCATAAAATTGGG
>NW_026077491.1:0-1087 GCF_014885135.2 Alexandromys fortis
GGAGGAAGAAAGCAGTGTCAGAGAAGCCATGGATCCTCCTCCTGAGAAAGACACCAGGTAGAATCTCTGTTAAGCCACTTCCACCTGCAATACACAGATTAATGGAGATGGGTTAAAATAATATGTAAGAGTTAGCCAATGAGAAGTTAGAGCAAATGGCCAAGCAATGTTTTAATTAATACAATTTCTGTGTGTTTATTTCAGGGCCAACTTAGCCCAGCAGATGGGACAAACAAGCAGCCCACTCTCCTTACAACATAATCCCACTGTGAATCTGTGCATAAGAGAACCTATTTTTACAGAATATAGGAGGTCAGCCCATGGGAGTATAGGATAGACAAAAAAGGACAGATGTGATGTAGGGAAAACTGAAACTTTTTCCCAAGCTGCTTAGTTCCCACTGCCATGGCTCCTTGCAGCTTTTCTGCTTCTTTTAGTGCAGTGTAAATGTTTGTGTACATGTTCACATACACATGGATGCTGGGCGTCAACTGGTTACCCTGACACCATAAACACACACACACACACACCATCTGTTACTAATTTGAATCTCACCAAATAGGCCAAGATTGGTAGCCAACAGGTCCCACAGCTCTGCCTTTCTCTTTAACATGTGCACCACAGAACATGACTTTTTAATATTTTATCTAGTTTTATTGCTTTATAAATAGTATCATTCAAAATTTCCACTTTCTCCCCTCCTCCCATTTCCCTCTCTTGCCCACACTCACCCTCCACCTCCAGTCCTAAGAGATGGCAGCATACAGTGACCTGTGGGAAGTCCAAGCCTTAGGAAGATATGCATCCAAATAGACTATGATCCCAATAAGCCAGCACATGCAGTAGAGACAAATCCCAGTGCCATTATCATTGGCTTCTCAGTCTACCCAAATTTTCAGCCACATTTAGAGGGTCCAGTTTTATCTCATGCTCATTCAGTCCCAGTCCAGTTGGCTTTAGTGACCTCCCATTAGATCAGTCATACTGTCTCGTCTGTGGATAAAACCCTTGTGGTCCAGATGTCCTTGCTCATATTCTCCCTCCTCCTGCTCTTCAACTGGACCTTGGGAGCTCAGTCCAGTGCTCC
>NW_026077492.1:0-1097 GCF_014885135.2 Alexandromys fortis
ACACACACATACACATACACACACATACACACACATACACATACACACATACACATACACACACATACACATACACACACATACACACACACACGGATATGTTCACTCGCATGGTGCACACAAATGTAATCTTTAAAACATTTTTAAAGCTTTTAAAAATTGTGAAGCTTGAATTAGTATAAGAATCATTAAATTCAGAACCAATGGATTTAATCACAATACTATGTCTCAACATTCTTAGTCTTGAGGAACTTAGTCTTTTAGTCTTTTAATGGGAGTTAGCTTTGTTAAATAATTATGTAAAAATAACCAAGATAACTCTGAGAACTATTAACACTGTTGCCAGCCAGTGATAGATAACAACAAGACCCACAAATCAGATCAGGTGATCATCTCTGAGAAGGGTGTTGAAACATGAGCAACATCTTTACCAGGACATGGAGTAATATCATAAAGTTAAATAAGAAAAAAATGGTGAATATTGGGTTGTTAAGGAAATATATTTGAGAAGGCAGGTAAGTGTTTTATGCTAAATGTAAGAGAAATGTGTATGGTTTAAAGACAAAGTCAGTAAGAGAAGCTTGGAAGTGACACATACCAACTGTACATAATGTCCAATGTTACCTTTGCAAGATTAGACTCCTGTCGAGTCCTCTGTGAAGCTTTTCAAGTTGATAATGTGTAGCCATGAGACAGTACTTAACTTCTTTTTTTGTTTTTGGTTTTTCGAGACAGGGTTTCTCTGTGGCTTTGGAGCCTGTCCTGGCACTAGCTCTGTAGACCAAGCTGGTCTCGAACTCACAGAAATCCGCCTGCCTCTGCCTCCCGAGTGCTGGGATTAAAGGCGTGCACCACCATCGCCCGGCAGTACCTAACTTCTTTAAGCACAAGGAACTTAGCCATGACTCTTTTTTGGTTTTTCGAGACAGGGTTTCTCTGTGGTTTTGGAGCCTGGCCTGGAACTAGCTCTTGTAGACCAGGCTGGTCTCGAACTCACAGAGATCCACCTGCCTCTGCCTCCCGAGTGCTGGGGTTAAAGGTGTGCGCCACCACCGCCTGGCCCATGACTCTTTTTTTTAAAAAAATATTTATTTATT
>NW_026077493.1:0-1144 GCF_014885135.2 Alexandromys fortis
TTTTTCGAGACAGGGTTTCTCTGTGGTTTTGGAGCCTGTCCTGGAACTAGCTCTTGTAGACCAGGCTGGTCTCGAACTCACAGAGATCCGCCTGTAGACCAGAGGTCAGTCTGGTCTACAAAGCAAGTTCCAGGTCAGACTCCAAAGCTACACAGAAAAACCCTGTCTCGGGGAAAACAAAAACAAACAAAAAAAATTGTGTGTGTGAGAGCAAGAGAATCTAGAGTTGAAATCTAGAGTCAGGTATCAATTTGTTGAGCATGAGGCAGAAGACTGTCTTCTTTGGCGGCTTTTTTGAGACAGGATCTCACCACGTAGATCAGGCTGGCCTCAGACTCACAGAGACTCACCTATCTCTGCCTCCTGCATGCTGGGATTGAAGGTGTGTATCATTATACCTGGCTTTGTTAACTTTTATAGGTTCTGGAATTTGAATTGAGTCCAGAAGAGAGAGAATAATACTGTCTGTACAAGGAACTGAACTTTAAAACACTCTTCAGGGTTGTTAAAGTACCTGCTAACATACATGAGTCCTAGCATAGCATAACTGGACCTCGCAGTACATGACTAATCCCAGCAGAGGCCAGCTTTGGACACATGAGATTGGTTCACACAAACATTTCATGTAGTACAAATGGGAGTTCTTAGATGGAAAGGAAGAAATTGGTTTATACTCCTGTGTGTTAGATCTGTTAGGCATTTGAGCCAAGACGGGATCTTTATTAATTGACTCCGGCTTCTCTGAAGTAGTGAATTCCCGCTTCTGTTGTGTTGGTTCTTTTCACCCAATCTCCTTCCTTTCCCCACTGACTTAAGGCTGAAGCCGAGGTGGCCTCCTTGAACAGTAGGATCCAGCTGGTTGAAGAGGAGCTGGACCGAGCTCAGGAGCGCCTTGCCACTGCTCTGCAGAAGCTAGAGGAAGCAGAAAAGGCTGCTGATGAGAGCGAGAGGTATATGGGGGTGTGGATTCCATAAGCACCTGCCAGCGGGTAGCTGAGGGGTGGAGCATCAGCTACTGGCCCGAGATGTCCTAGGTTCCATCCCCAGCCCTGCAGACAGAGTAGTTGCTTGTGGCTCTCTCTTAGACCTGTTCACTCTAGATCTGTTTTTTGTTTTGTTTGGGTTTTTTTTTTTTTTTTTTTTT
>NW_026077494.1:0-1095 GCF_014885135.2 Alexandromys fortis
TACAATATGGGTGATTATCATTGTTCTTAGTTGCTATAGTGATTTGAATGTGAATGTAGTCCATCAAACCAAGTATTTGAACATTTGATCCTCAGTTGTTGTTAATGTACAAATTGGATGTGTGAGCTTGCTGAAAGAAGTATGCTACTGGGGGTAAGCATTGAGATTTAAAAGATATGTACAATCCCATTTTTGTTGTTTACTTTATGTTTGTACTTCAATATATAACCACTCAGCTGCTACTCCCAGCCAACATGCCTTTTCTCTTCTCTCATGAACTCTTACCATATGGAACCATAATCAAAATAAACTTCTATAAGGAAGAAGAAAGAAGAAATAATGTTTGTGGTCATGAATTTTTCATAACAAAAGAAGACTACCACAGTTCCTCATCAGAAATTATGGTGTTGAGATACTATTTCTAAAGACTTTACACACATTTTCCAAAGGATGTAAAAAAAAAAAATCAAGTCAGTATTGACCAGGGGGAAGGAAGCCCCTGATGACTGAAAGGTGTTATGTAATAACATGAGGTAATAAACATGAAGAGACTTACAAGACTTTAAACAATGTGAACCACAACAGTGATCTTGAATGTAATATAAGATTATATGACAAAGAGTGTCACAGATGTCATGGAGTTAAAAAAATAGCTTTTCAAATTTATGCTTAGTGACAACTTCTAAGGAAGGAACTCATTCCTCATGCTGCTGATATAACCCAAAACCAAAAATTGAGGAGTTGACAGGCCCCAGGAACCAACATACTATACTATACCTTGCTAAATGAATTCTGTGTCAAGCTACTCTATAAAATAGTTTCTTTTCAAACATCCTATTCATGACTCTATTTCATAATCTAAATGTTCAACATGAAAGACATATATAAAGAGAACTTGGAGCTTCCTTAGATAGAAATCACCTAGACTGTCCATTTTGGTACTTGTCAGAGTTGACACAAACGCATGGTTTCTCTTCCTTTCTCCCTCTAAACTTCACAGGCCCATTCCTGAAGAGCAAGACCTAATAGTCTCACATGTGGAAAGAACATGCATTTGAATCAGAAGGGCTCCAGGTAACCCCATTCCTCTACATT
>NW_026077495.1:0-1142 GCF_014885135.2 Alexandromys fortis
GAAAAAAGTGAACAACAAAAAAACCTACCCAAGCCCCCACCTCACACATTAAGTATTTAGTCCAGAGAGGCTAGCTGAAAAGCGTAAATGAAATAATGGCAAAGCGGTTCTCATTTCCTCCTTGGGCTCATCATGAAAAAACTGTCGGGCTGGAGAGATGGCTCAGAGGTTATAAGAGCATTGCCTGTTCTTCCAAAGGTTCTGAGTTCAATTCCCGGCAACCACATGGTGGCTCACAACCATCTGTAATGAGGTCTGGTGCCCTCTTCTGGCCTACAGACATGCACACAGAATATTGTATACATAATAAATAAATAAATATTTTTAAAAAAAGGTTTAAAAAAAAACTGTCTATTCCTACAGAATGAAAGATCAACTTGCCAGTCATGTAGCCTCAGCTGACCACTCTTTATACTCTTGTATCTTTTTTTCTGTAACTGCTTCCTCTGACGTTTTAGGGAGGTCTCCTTTTTCTCCACAATTCTGTATTTTACAGCAACAGTGACTAGTAGATGACTGAATCAAAATAATCACTCAAAAGCATTAAACAAGGTAGGAAAAATACAAAGAGGATCAAGAGTCCCAATTCTGTTTTTCTGATCTACCTCCAGTCACTGATCCGTACAGAAGAGAACCAGAAGAGCAACAGGTCTTTCCCAGCACTTCCACCCTCAATCTCCAGAAGGCAACTCTTCATTATCTTTTCTCTTAATCCAGAGATTCCGAGGGCATTCCAATGAGGTTCAAGACTATGATCCACAGTGTGGATCTTAACTGCCTATAACTCCAGTACCAGGGATCCACTGACTTCTTCTGATCTTTACACATATATCAGACACATAGACAAACACACACGAATAAGAATAAATCTTTTCTTTTTAAGTTGATTTCCAGACAGACATAAGTTTCTGTGGTACTAGGAAAGCCTGAACCCTGTTCTACTCCACGGCTCATGGCCAATTCTGCAGCCAAAGCCTCATATATATCAAGACAGCTGAAGGCAAGCAGAGAAGCCCCTGCCCTCTTGAGTGAAGCAAGAAACCCACAATAGGGCTGGAGAGATGGCTCAGTGGTTAAGAGCATTGCCTGCTCTTCCGAAGGTCCTGAGTTCAATTCCCGGCAACCACATGGTGGCTCACAAC
>NW_026077496.1:0-1083 GCF_014885135.2 Alexandromys fortis
ATCTTTTTTTTTTTTTTTTTTTTTTTTTTTTTTTTTTTTTTTTTGAGACCGGGGTTTTTTGTTGGTTTGGAGCCTGTACTGGTACTAGCTCTTGTAGACCAGGCTGGTCTCGAACTCACAGAGATCCGCCTGCCTCTGCCTCCCAAGTGCTGGGATTAAAGGCGTGTGCCACCACCGCTCGGCTGGATTCCTGATTCTTATGCCTTCTCTCAAACTCTTCTGTTTCTTTGTTTCGTCCAATTCTGACATGTCAGATTTTGTTTTATCCTATTATATTATACCCTACTATCATTTCTTAGAAGCCTGTTTGTTTTCTAATGGTGTTTTGTTTTGGACACAGAGTCTCATTATATAATCCAGGCTTGTGGATGGACACTTAAAAGAAATCCCACACTAGCTCAGAATTGAGAAATAGATGGTTATTTATTTAGGGATAGACTCACAAATCAGAATCCTCTGTTTGAATGGAGATCAGAAAATGAATCCTGCAACCCAGAACAGAGAGGCCAGAAAAGAGGCCGGATGCATGCTCTACATCGGCATATATAGTATGAGAGGCCACACAACAGTGAGCAGGGTAACCACTAGCTGTAAGATTTCCTACAGTACAGGCTGGCCTTAGTTTCCCTCAAACAGTCCTGCCTTAGCCTTCATAGGAGGATACTTCTGTAATGAACAACCATATCTAGCTTCTAATTTTTTGTTCATTTTTTTTACAATTTAATTCTTGTATTTAATGCATGCTGATTACTCTTTCATCTCAATACTGTCATATTTCTTCCGCCCCATTACCCCTCTGCCTTCTACTTTCCAGCTCCTCATCCCTTGGTCTCTCTGGTTTCTATAGAATCCCCAAGTTGACCACACACAATTAGATAATCAAAAGCATCACCTACTTGCAAAGAAGAATGTATATTGTTTGTTTTTCAGCAGAATATTCATAATTCACAATTGTACAACTGAATAATATTCTATTTTGTACACATATCACATTTCTATTATCCATTCATGAGTTGATGGACATCTGGGCTCTTTCTAATTTCTGACTTTTATAAATAGAGCAGCAATGAACATGGATGAGTA
>NW_026077497.1:0-1141 GCF_014885135.2 Alexandromys fortis
TTAAAAAAAATAAAATAAAAAAGATCAAACCTAAGAATAATAGGAATAGAAGAAGGAAAAGAATCCCAGATCAAAAGACCAGAAAATATATTCACAAAAATCATAGAAAAAAAGTTTCCTAACTTAAAGAAGTATTGGCAGAGATTTTCTGTGCCCTGAAAACCACTTCCAAATAACCAAAGGAAAAGAGTTTTCTAAAGTGAAGGGCTTGAGCAGATTTAACTGTTGAACAGCCAGTGTATCCATAGGCACCCACATGCAGGCAGAGCATTCTAGAAGTAAAGGCACAATGAAAAGGTGCCATGCGGGGCTGGAGAGATGGCTCAGTGGCTAAAAGCATTGCCTGCTTTTCCAAAGGTCCCGAGTTCAATTCCCGCAACCACATGGTGGCTCACAACCATCT
The DNA here is from genome assembly GCF_014885135.2 of Alexandromys fortis. Lineage (NCBI taxonomy): Eukaryota > Metazoa > Chordata > Mammalia > Rodentia > Cricetidae > Alexandromys > Alexandromys fortis. Next base: position 404 of record NW_026077497.1, read on the forward strand.
GTAATGACATCTGGTGCCCTCTTCTGGCCTGCAGACATACAGACAGAATATTGTATACATAATAAATAAATAAATAAATATTTAAAAAATTTAAATGCGTGTGTAGAGTTAAGAAGCTGTTGTACATTTATGATTTTATAAAAATAATTTTAAAGGAAAAAAAAGAATGGTAGATGGAACTAAAGTCCTCTGGCTTGGCAAAAAGCATCCTTACTCACTGGACCACTTTGCCATACTGGCCTGTAGCTCTGTATCTTATGGAAGTAGTGGAGTGTGAGAGTTAATGGATAGGGACTAACTTTGGGAGCCAGCACCAGCTAATACCAGGTAATTAGCATGTAATTCCTGATTCCATTACTGTGCTTTCTGATACCTTATGAAATAAACAGAAGGACAGAGAGCCTACAAATCCAGAATGTTAATGATACATAATTATGGAAGATGATTATATTTGTAATCACACACATTATATGCTTTATAACTTGCATTCTTTATTGAAAAAAAAACTTATACGCTCTACTTTGCTTATGTTTTTTTTCATCCCACAATTCCTCTCAAGTCCTTTCCATTTCCCTCCTCATGAAACTTTGTTCTTTTTTTTTTATCTTTTAAAAAATCGGGAACTCACCAAGGCCAGCTGGCTTGGGTCTGAAAAAGCCTGGGATAAAACCGGTCTTGCTGAACATAGCGGACAATGAGGACTACTGAGACCCCAAGAACAATGGTAATGGGTTTTTG
>NW_026077498.1:0-1126 GCF_014885135.2 Alexandromys fortis
GCTATTGGGCAATATGGTAAGATCAGTGAATTCTATAATTGTGAGTCCACTGTCATGCTTCTCTAGCTGTGAAGTGAGTTCTCTGGTCAGAACCAATACTGTATGAAAGACCATGTTGATGGATATGACATTCTGTAAATTCATTGCTGGTGGTTTTGGCAGAGGTGTAGTACCCAGCCATGATAAGTTCAAGGTAGGCCTAAGTCTCAGTTTACCCAAAGACATTACCTAGTTCTAAGAAAGACCACAAACTTAGACCACTCATGCTCCACCCAGGAGAAGACCATCCAAAGGAAATTCCTAACATTCCAACCATTGCAGTTAGGATCACCTGTCAGCACACATCCATAACTTTTCACTAGAACACCCCTAGACAAATGCCAGCCAATCAGGTGTCTCGAACCTTAGAAATCCCTTACCTCTACTTTTACTACTATAAAAACTCAAGCTCAACTGAGCTTGGGGCTCTCTGATCACTCCAATACTTTGAACATATGGAGAGTCCGAGTTTCCAAATTTGCATAAGAATAAAGGCTCTTTGCTTTTACATAGAGGACTCAGTCTCCTAGTTGGTTTTGTGGGGATTTTATTATCATGGCATAACATTTGGGGGCTCTCTGGGATCCCCCACCAGGACCACCACCCTGTAGAGCCTTTAGCCTGCTGGTATTTTATATAAAAAAGGCAAATCTATAACCAGAATTAGTATCTACACTAGTAAGGACAAAGAGTTGTCTTTTCCATGGAGGAAGTGGTTCAATGTAGTCAACCTGCCACTAGGCTGCTGACTGGTCACCCTAGGGAATGATGCCATATCTGGGGCAACATTAGTCTCTGCTGTTGACTGCTCTGCACTTTGTAGCAGATGTATCCAAGTAACCCATGGTGAGTAGAAACCCATGTTGCTGAGCCCAAGCCTAACCCCTATCTCTTCCACCATGGTCACTTTGTTCATAGGTCCATTGAACAATGACATGAATGACTATGAAAAGAGGATGACTGTCCACAGAAATAGTCATCCTTTCTACTTGATCATTGAAATCCTCCTCAGCTGAAGTCAGCTTTTGGTAAGTTTTTACATGGGATACAAGTATCTAAACAACCTGATTAGTCTAATTATAAATGA
>NW_026077499.1:0-1140 GCF_014885135.2 Alexandromys fortis
GCACTTACTATTTTTTCTCTCTCAAATTCCTGAGTTCAAGTATTTTTATTTATTCTTAATGGTTTGATTTGTATTTATTTAATTTTGTGTGCATGGGGTGTTTTTCCCATATGTATGTGTACTATGTATATATCTTGAACCTTCTTAGGCAATAACAGGCCTTTGGATCTGTTGGATCCTGAGTTAGAGATTATTTTGAGGTGTCATGTTGCTTGTGTGAACTGAATGAAGATCCTCCACAAAGTCTTTTAATCGTTGATTCCTTTCTGAAGTCCCTGTATATAAGCATTTAGAAAGTAGTTAGAAATTATACTAGTTAACCCACTTTCAATGAGTATTTATAACCCTGAGGACTGTTGCATATTATTTTGATATAACTGCACTATTTTCATTTGCTTCTCACCTGAGTCCTGATTGTAGCAGAAATGGTCAACTAAAGAAATAGAAACAAAAGCTGCAAACTCTATTCTGCCTGGTTTATCAACAGAATGAAAGTTAAAATTTACATGTAATTTTACTGTATGATTTTTTAGTCAAAGGCAGGATTAGAGGTTGTCTAAAATTATGGGCTTTCTGTTTTAGAGATGGAGGAATTCAGACTAAAACCAGTCACAGAAGGAGTTAGTTAGCTTTGGTTATTTGTTCCCTTCATGTACCTTCTTCCATCGTCCATAACATCTGACTCAAAACCTTATCTGTCTTCACCCTTCTATTTGACAGCAGTAAATTCTATTTCTGTATACCTTTAATGTTCATCTTGTTCAGATAAATGTATATAGCATAAAAGACTTAAGTCACAATGTAATCTTAACTCTAATCCATAATAATACAATAAAAATGATAATGATGTGATATTATTAATGGCTTTAAGATATCAAATTGAACTTGTGATTTTTGCATGCTAGGTTCAAGCAATGTAATCTGCAGAAAAGAAAGAGGACTTGAAGTACTTCCTGCCAAGTGACTGTGTGAAACAAGTGACTAGTTGGGTTGTTGTCTCCCAGTTTATTTAGTGACCCCATGTCCTTTACATGGTAATTTCTGTGCACTTACTATTTTTTCTCTCTCAAATTCCTGAGTTCAAGTATTTTTATTTATTCTTAATGGTTTGATTTGTATTTATTTAATTTTGTGTGCATG
>NW_026077500.1:0-1144 GCF_014885135.2 Alexandromys fortis
TGGTTGTGAGCCACCATGTGGTTGCTGGGAATTGAACTCAGGACCTCCGGAAGAGCAGTCAGTGCTCTTAACCTCTGAGCCATCTCTCCAGCCCAGATTCTGTATTTTATATGTACAATTTTTTTTTTTTCTTTTCGATTTTTCGAGGCAGACTTTCTCTGTGTAACAATCCTGGCTGTCCTGGAACTTGCTCTGTAGACCAAGTTGACCTGGAACTCACAGAGATCCACTGCCTCTGCCTCCTGAGTACTGGGATTAAAGGCATACACCACCTGGCTTATATTTACAATTTTTTTGACTTAACAAAATTCTAGTGAATATTTAATATATCATTTATGCATACTTGGATTAAAATGGAATACTTCCTAATCGAATGTCTTTGCCTTTATCACAGTAATCTATCAGAAGCAAGCCCGGAGGTGCTTGGTATAAACATAGAGATCATGCGCTTCCTCTCCTTGTTTCTGAAGTTCTGCTCACACCCCCTCGCAGAGAGTGAATGGGACTTCATCATGTGCTCCATGCTGGCTTGGCTGGAGGTAAACTAACGGAATATGTTGTCAGCTCTTTACTTTGTATCTAAAGCATGGTTCTAATTGATTCCTTTGTGAAGAAAATATTTAGAATACTTTGTAGATGTTCCTGAACTAGGTATTACTGAATAAGCCAGAAAAAGGATAGTGGTTTTATGAGTTCCAGGTGTCAGATTTCCAGTTTGTATTTAACATTTTCCCTTAACTTGTTTTAATTCAGTATTTGTAACACAGCCTTTTCAGGTTCAGTTTTATCATGGCAAGCTTTTTTGTTTGTTTGTTTTATTGTTTGGGCCCTTCCTTCCTTCCTTCCTTCCTTCCTTCCTTCCTTCCTTCCTTCCTTCCTTCCTTCCTTCCTTCCTTCCTTTTCCTTTCTTTACAGGGTTTCTCTGTGTATCCTTAGTTATCCTGGAACTCACTCTGTAGACAAGCCTGGCCTCAAACTCAAATCACCTGCCTTCTTACTCCTCAATGCTGAGATTAGAGGCGTGCACCATCACTGCTCAACTGGGTGTGATTATTTTTCAAGCATGCTGTGACGTATGAGCAAAGTAATTTGTAAAAAATAAACATTTATAGGTTTGTTTTATAATTTATAAATTTAAATAAAA
>NW_026077501.1:0-1144 GCF_014885135.2 Alexandromys fortis
GTGAGCCACCATGTGGTTGCTGGGAATTGAACTCAGGACCTTTGGAAGAGCAGGCAATGCTCTTAACCTCTGAGCCATCTCTCCAGCCCCTCTACTCAGTTTTCTGGGTCATTCTGTCCACATTCCCATGGCCCGTACCCTTAAATACAGAATTGGGCCCAAAGTGTCACGCAGTAGAATTGTGTTTCAGAGACATTCTTCACCTAAGCAGGATTTTTTTGTTGTTCAAGTATTTAGGCTCTGTTTCTGTTTGTCTGTCTCTCTCTTTGATTGTGTGTGAACAACAGATTAAGATAAAATGACAATAGTGGTGATGCCCCTACTCTTCAGTAGTGACAATGATGATGACAGGGCGCTTCACTGCTCCAGGGGAAGGAGGTGAGTTGCTGGGACACGCACTTGTGGGTTGCTGGTTTTCTGTTCTGTTTCCCTTTATTGCTAAAGATCTTAAGCTTTAGAAAAGTGAAGGGCTGCAACGAGAATACTGCCTTTACTGACTTGAAGTGTTTTAACTTGCCTTTAAACACCCAGAACTGTAAGGAAATAGCCAACCCCCTAGATCTCCAGAAGGATGCTGAGTTTGAAGATGAGGGTTATTACACTTGCGTGCATTCTGTCCACCATAATGGGAAACAATACAACATTACCAAGACCTACAATATAACCGTTGTCGAAGGTAAGAGAAAGTTTTTGGAAGGAGTGAAGGCATATGAGGAAAGCAGACTCTTTCTTTCACTGTGAAGTTACTTGGGGCTGGAGAGGGTACCTTGAGGGTAGGAATACGGTTGTTTTAACTTTGGAGCCGTGGTTGTACTTTCTAATGCTACCTCAGCCAGAAACACCACAGTTACCAGCCTGCTTCTCTAGCAGCGGCAGGGCTGCTCATGGGACAGCCAGTGAGAATTCTGCTCCTGCAGGCACCAGCTGAGTCGCTGCCACTAAAAGATAGCTATAACTAAATCTCTATCATTCTAATTATGAATATCACTAGAGAGTCAAGAGCTCGGGTGAAAACCTGCGAGCTCACAGAGGCTCAGGAGCAATTATCTTGCCGTCTGTCCTTGTTGGCATCTAGTGAAGACCCTTCCTTCCACTTTGCCAAACCAGAAAAACCTATGTCATCCCAAACCCACCCTACTACTTC
>NW_026077502.1:0-1101 GCF_014885135.2 Alexandromys fortis
CATAAAGCAAATAATAACCAGCCTATAGTCCACGGCCCCATAGAAGCTAGGAAACAAGGAGAACCCTAAGAGACACAGACATGAATCTCCCTGGGGAGGGAAATTCAACAAGATCTCCTGAGAAAAACTGGGAGTGTTTGTGGGGAAGGGGAGGGCAGGAGGGAAGGGCAGAGAAAGGGATTGAAGAAGAGAGCAGGAGGGAATGGGATGGTTTAGATGGGGGAAGGAAGAGAAATAGTGAGAGCAAGGAAAGGGATATCTTGACAGAGGGATCCATTATGGGGCTAGCAAGAAACCAGGCAGTAGGAGAAATTCTCAGGAATTCACAAGAATGATACCCCACTAGGACCCAAAGCAATAGTGCAGAGGGTGACTAAACTGGTCTCCCCTGTAACCAGAACCTTTCTCCAACAGCTGATGGAAGCAGATGCTGACATCCACAGCTAAGTACTGGACCAAGTTTCTGAAAAACCGTCCATGAGAGGGAGGAGCAAAGGGGTCATGACCATAATGGGATATCCACAGAACCACCTGACCTGATAGTGAGAGCTCATTGCGTCTGGACTAGAAACAGGGAAACTTGCATAGGACCAAATTAGGCCCACTGAATGTGGTGACAGTTGTGAGGCTGGAGAAGTCTGTGAGGCCACTGGTAGTTGGACTAGGATTTATCCTTAGGGTTTGAACTGGCATTTTGAAATGCACCATTTTTGGAGGGATACCTTGCTCAGGTGACATATAGTGGGGGGAGAGCCTTGATTATGCCTCAAAATGATGTGTCAGACTTTGTTGACTGCACTTGTGAAGCCTTACCCTCTCTGACGAGTAAATAGGGAGCTGGAGTCCTGGGAAGGTGGGGGGAGCAGATGGAGGGGAGGGAGTGGGAACTGGGATAGGTATGTAAAATGAGAAAAGTTTTTTTTTTTAATTTACATTTTATTGTTTTTTTTTTGTTTGTTTGTTTGTTTTTGTTTTGTTTTGTTTTTGTTTTGTTTTTTCGAGACAGGGTTTCTCTGTGGCTTTTGGAGCCTGTCCTGGAACTAGCTCTGTAGACCAGGCTGGTCTTGAACTCACAGAGATCCGCCTGCCTCTGCCTCCCAA
>NW_026077503.1:0-1087 GCF_014885135.2 Alexandromys fortis
GTCCAGTATTTAAAAATTGAAAACAAATCTATAAACTTTATGAACATTTCCCTTTTTCCACATAATTCTGCAATAGATCATTAGTTGTGTGAGAAATATGGAAGCATAAGTTATTAAACACTTTAAGGATGTAAGGGAAGGTAGATGTGTGTGTGCTTCTGGGACTAAACCCAGGGCTTTTGCCATGCCAGGCATGTTGCAGATACATACAAATGACCACACTTACTGCACCACAAAACTTTCTGTGTCATTCCAAACACGACTCAGAATTTTTATTGATTCCCAACTTTTGGGTTACTTAATTGCCAAAGCTATATAGTAAGTATCAAAATTGGTTAAGGTGATTATTTAAGATTGGTTTAGCACTACTTTTTTAAGTCTTTATATATGCTTCAGTATATGTCCTCCTGGTTTTATAAAAAATGAGATCTTGTCAAAATTTAACAGAAGTTGGGTTAAATCTGTGGGTCATTGTTTTGAGCAGTAATGTCTTTGTTTCAAATCTTCAACTCAACAATGAGGTCTGTCTTTTCATTTAAGTATTTCTTCACTCATTCCATTACTATTTTACAGTTTAAACCATATAACTTCTGAGCATTTTTAGGGATATTTATGTTTTTTATTTTTTAGAATTATAATTATGATATTTAAATTTTGAATTTCTGCATGGCATTTGGTATAGTGTACAAAACAGTCTTTTTTTTTTCCTTCTACAACTTTGATGAAGTATCTCTAACAATTTAAAGAAATTTTGAGGATCCTTAAAATAGTAAACAGATAAATGTCTACAAATAGTTTTTCTTCTTTCTCATCTAAATTTTTTTTTTTTTTTAAGACAAAGTTTCTCTGTGTAGCTTGCTCTATAGACCAGGCTGGCCACAAACTCAGAAATTTGCCTGCCCTTTGTGGGAGCCTAGGCAGTCTGGATGCTCACCTTACTAGACCTGGATGGAGGAGGATGGTCCTTGGACTTCCCACAGGGCAGGGAACCCTGATTGCTCTTTGGGCTGACGAGGGAGGGGGACTTGATTGGGGGAGGGGGAGGGAAAGGGGATGCGGCAGTGGGGAAGAGACAGAAATCTTTAAT
>NW_026077504.1:0-1068 GCF_014885135.2 Alexandromys fortis
GGGTTAGGGTTAAGGTTACGGTTAAGGTTAGTTTTAGGTTTAGGGTTAGGCTTAGGGTTAGCTGTTAGGGTTGTGTTAGTATTAGGGTTATGTTAGGGTTAGGGTTAGGGTTTTAGTTAGGGTTAGGGTTAGAGTTACGGTTACGGTTAGGGTCAGGGTTAGTTTTAGGGTTAGGTTTAGGTTTTAGGGTTGTGTTAGTGTTAGGGTTATGGTTAGGGGTTAGCGTTAGGGTTAGGGTTAGGGTTAGGTTTAGGTTAGGGTTAGGGTTAGGGTTAGGTGTTAGGGTTGTGTTAGTGTTAGGGTTAGGGTTAGGCTTAAGGTTGGGGTTAGGTTTAGGGTTAGGGTTAGTGTTAGGGTTCGGGTTCGGGTTCGGGTTAGGGTTAGGCTTAGGCTTAGGTTTAGTTTTAGGGTTAGGTTTAGGGTTAGGGTTGGAGTTAGGGTTAGGGTTAGGTGTTAGGGTTGTGTTAGAGTTAGATTTAGGGTTAGGGTTAGGGTTAGGGTTTGGGTTAGGGTTAGGGTTGTGGTTAGGTTTAGGCTTAGTCTTAGGGTTTATTTTAGGATTAGGTTTAGGGTTAGGGTTAGCATTAAGTTTAGGGTTAGGAGTATTAGTAAGGTTTACTGTTGGGTTTAGTTATGGTTAGTGTAAGGGTCATGGCTAGTTTTAGGGTTAGGGTTAGGGTTAGGTGTTAGTGTTGGGTTAGTGTTAGGGTTAGGGTTAGGGTTAGGGTTAGGCTTAGCCTTAGGTTTAGGGTTTGGGATAGGTTTTGGATTAGGGTTAGTGTTAGGGTTAGGGTTAGATTTAGGGTTAGAGTTAGGGATAGGGTTAGGTTTAGGCTGAGGCTTAGGCTTAGGTTTCGGGTGTGTGTTAGGATTGCGTTTATTGTTAGGGTTAGGGTTAGTGTTAGGATTAGGTTTAGGGTTAGGGATAGCATTAAGTTTATGATTAGGAGTATTAGTACGGATTATGGTTGGGTTAGAGTTATGTTTAGTGTTAGGGTCATGGCTAGTTTTAGGGTTAGGGTTAGGGTTAGGTGTTAGTGTTGGGTTAGTGTTAGGGTTAGGGTTAGG
>NW_026077505.1:0-1129 GCF_014885135.2 Alexandromys fortis
AAAAAAAAAAAAAAAAAAAACAGAAAAATTGTAAAAACAGAGTTAACCTACTTGAAAACCAGAAAAGATGTCAAAACTGTTAAAATTGTCAGTTTGTCTAAAAAAAATAGAGGGGAAGGATCACATATTATAAAATCTGATAAAGGATACAGCAGGGGCTGCTCCTCTTTTCTGCGGCCTCTCTCTCTCCCTGATCCATTCCAGTTTGCACCCAGGAACCTCCTCCCTTCTTCCTCCCTTCTGCAGGGCCACAGGATCCGCCAGCTCAGCCTGTTTGGGCACTGGGACTGGGTGCTGAGGGCAAAGGGGCTGGCGGGAATTGCTTTGCTTCAATAGCCTGCCTGCAGCAAGGTAGGCCCTTTGTTAACGAGATTCCTGGCCACCAAGGGAACCTGATCCTGTTCCATAAGATCCATAGGATAACATTTGAAGGAAGCAATAGGCAGGCACCAAGGCAAGAATTCCTCCACCAATCTGAAAAACAATATGAAAACACCAGAAACCAGGTCAGACAACAGAAGGTCTTGAACACCCTAATCCAGAAGAAGGGGAAAAATTGACATTATGAAAGTGATAGAGTCCCTTAAACAGCATGTAAAAAAATGCCCTTATAGAAATGGATGAGAAATATAACAAAAAGTTTGAAGAGATGAATAAATACGTAAATGATACCCTGGGAAACCAAGAAAAATCAATCAAACAGGTAATGGAAACAGTTCAAGAATTGAAAACTGAAATGGAGGCAAGGAAGAAAACAGAAACTGAGGGCCGACTGGATATGGATAATCTAGCAGAATGAACAGAGACTACAGAAACAAGCATAACTAATAAAATACAAGAGATAGAAGAAAGAATGTCAGACTCTGAAGACACCATTGAGAAAATAAACGTACTGATCAAAGAAAACAGCAAATCCAACAAATTCTCATCACAAAACATTCAGGAAATATTGGACACAATATAAAGACCAAACCTAAGAATAATAGGAATAGAAGAAGGAGAAGAATCACAGCTCAAAGGCCCAGAAAATTTATTTAACAAAATTATGGAAGAAAACTTTCCCAACATAAAGAAAGATATTCCTATGAATATTCAAGAAGCATACAGAACACCGAATAGACTGGATCAA
>NW_026077506.1:0-1137 GCF_014885135.2 Alexandromys fortis
AATAAATAAATAAATAAATAAATAAATAAATAAATAAATAAATAAATAAATAAATAAATAAATGAAAAAGTTAAAGTTATCAATGTCTTTGATGCCTACACCACCCTTTTAATAATATGAGTGGAACTTTTACATATATGTGCCCATAGCCCACAGAATAAACTATGACATATTAATAATTGTAGCAGCTTGGACCCAGTGATTCTACTTTTTGACTAAGAGTAAGCCTGAAGAGACCAGACTGAAAGATGACGGTCCCCTGCCTGAGTCCCAGCATAGTGTAGCAGCATGGGCTCCTGGTAGAGAGGGGTTCTGAAGTCAACAGTCACCAAGGACTGGAGATGGGACAGAAAGAAAGACTGGAAGGGACCACCAGGGAGAAGCCCCTACTTTTTGAAAGCTGGAACCCTGGCAAACTCCCCTTCTTTGTGCAAGCAGAGATGGTGGTGATCCCTGGAGACACAGTAGGCCCTCCTTCTTAGAGACTAGAAGCCAAAAAAAGAAAAAAAGACTTAAATGTGTGGTACAGAGGATTCATAGGATTCAAATGACATATTTTGTACTATAGGAATCTATAATCTATAACCTTGAAGGACACAAAGATTTTGGACAGGCCAAAAGGACTCATGTGAGAGTACGAGCTGTTGGGTGCTGGGAGAGGGGGCTCTCCACTTAGCCTCTGTCCCTTGACATCTCCAAATGTCATTAGAATCTGTGCTTAGCATCTGAGAGTAAAATTTGGAGCACAGCTCTCCTCTAGAATAAGGTCAGACCAATCACTTGTTGAGTTTGTAAGCAAGCAAGTAGTGGGCTCCAGAATAAGTTTTTGAAAGACACCACAACAGTCTCAGAGGGATGGGTGGAGCCCACAAGATGTTTGAACTGACCAACAGATCAAGGACCTTCGGGATGGTGTACCTGAAAGATTTGTCCCAAAGAAATCACCCTGTCCTTGAGACCTGGGGTAATAAGGACCTGCAGACATTCACATGGCCCTGTGGCATTAGGAGGTCCTTATTGTCTTCAGCTCTGAAGGCTGATGAGAATCCCCGGACTATTCATCCAGCTGTGAAGCAGACATAGCAAATTTACATCTGATTCCTTCCCATGAGTGAGAAAAAAAAAAAAAAAAAAAAA
>NW_026077507.1:0-1078 GCF_014885135.2 Alexandromys fortis
CTCCAAAGCCACAGAGAAACCCTGTCTCGAAAAATCAAAAAAATAAAATAAAATAAATAAATAAAGTATGTTTTTTGGAAGATATCTGTTACAGAGAAAAATGGATGGGGAAATTTAAATAGGGTGTTTGTGCCAAAAGATATGCAAATTTCTACAGAGAGAGAAGGCTGTCGCTCAATAAGAATTGTCTAGATTTGCTATTGATTGATAGAAAGACAAAACATTCAATACAAGGACAATTCCAGTGAACAGGGTGCCAGGAATCAAGGTTAGCTTTCTGTGCTACCTGCTTAAAACTGACTTGTCCAAGAAGCCTAAAACTAATGTGTGGCACCTGGGCACCCAGCTTTGTTTGTGAGCCATGAGTCTACACCTACTCACTCCTTAGATGGAGTAAAGTCTATACAGACAGTGAGCATCCAGCAATAAATAACAGTGGGATTTGCTCATGCACCTTTATCTCAGACACAGCTGGAGGGCAGATTGTTGCGTGTATCTCTGAGTCCCAGCCCTAGGTGGCAGGCCCCCTGTTAGATCCCCTCAGCCACAGAGGCCTGCCATGCTTTCTTACCTTCCCGCCATGCTCTCTCTGTGCTCCAGAAATGCATTCAGCTCTGTTTCTCTCAGATGGGAGTTGCCATCACCCTGAGCCCTCACCACTCCCTACCTCCCTACCTGGTTGATACCAGTAGGCCTCTAAATACATTTTGAGAGGGCAGGAGTTAGTTTACTGGTGAACTGAAAGCTAATCTCTCCTGATGGGATGAGAGGAGATGCATTTTCTGAGCAGTCTAAACATGATCTCAGTCAAGGCAATAAAGAAGAGAGGAAGTATAGCTCTAGATTTTTTTCTACTGGCCTCTCACCTTGGAGGAGAACTTGAGTTTTCTATAAAGTGAGACTTCATGTACATGGTCAAGTAAAACTCTTGGGAGTAGTGAGACCCCAGGTCCTGAATTTCTTCTAATCCCCTGATCTGAGTACCTACAGCTGCTCTGAGCATGAGACCTTCAGGAGTTCCTGATGGCAGGAGAGTGGTTTCTGGTGGGTTTGGCTGGGACGTGGCTATCTCTATATA
>NW_026077508.1:0-1139 GCF_014885135.2 Alexandromys fortis
AAAATAAGTAAATAAATAAAACAAAACTCAGTCATCAAACTGGTGAATATTTATTTTTCAAAAATATTGTTTTTTTTGATGCAGCTGTGATGATATTGACCCTCACAAATGGCATCAAATAGGATCTTACACATATGCTGTGCTCAAAACTTTCAGATATTTTGATACTACAAACAGTAGTTTCAAGTAGTCTATATTCTTGTATAAATTAATTGAAAGATCTGAAAATGCATTCAGCTTCATTCTTTGAGTTTCCCACACTTTCCACAAAACCACTCAATGGCTAAGCGCAATTTTTATTGTACTGGGTGTCCATTCTCTAAGAAGAAACCCTCTCTCCCCTAAAACCCTTAACGTCATTAAAATTTATGGTGTGCAATAGAGATGAATGGTGGGACACCTGTTAATAAGGGGACACCTCACTTGTGCCCAACAGTCATGATCTACCCAACCAACATAGCCAAAATCTTTCCTAATTCTTGGCCTATAAGTTTTGTCACACTTTTTCACTGCCTTGAATTCTGCACCATCTCCACCATTTTGAATCATATGCACCTGAAAAAGATGTAAATTAAACTTAATTCTGCTTGATTACCATTTTTCGCCCTTCTCTGATCTGCCTAGAGCCCCTTACGTTCTGCTACCAGCACATGTTCAGTGATGTCTGTCTGTCTGTTTGCACTCTCTGTTTCCCCTCCATGCACCCATATTTCCTTGTGTTTTATTAATCTCTGTAGTTTTCCTGTCTCTCCTCCTACAGTACCTTAACTATAATACTCAATAACCTTTTTTTCTTCTTGTAAGTTTTGGGACAGGGTTTATCTATAGCTTTGGAGCCTATGCTGGAACTAGCTCTTGTAGACCAGGCTGCCCTTGAACTCACTGAGATCCACCTGCTTCTGCCTCCCAATGCTAGGATTAAAGGTGTGCACCAATACTGCCAGGCCTAACACTCAATCAATTTTTATAAATACATATTTGAATATCTTTTCTGATTCCATTCAATGTAAATATAAAACTTATCCCTGAAGTTGATAAAACTAATTATAATATGACATCTTACTTTATGATGAAGAAAATTAGTCTTTAACATTAATGAGTTATAAGGTAGTAAGAATGATAATTAAAATTGATCACTA
>NW_026077509.1:0-1139 GCF_014885135.2 Alexandromys fortis
TTAAATGAATACAGTTTGTGTGTTGTTATTTCGGGCATGAGCTAGCCAAGCGGCCGGGGTGTTGGGGACGCAGCCCCGCCGCAGCTCCTATTTCAACAGTGAACAACATGATAATGGTGGTTAATGGTGACATATAGATCCACTGTGTCCTTGGATCTGGGGCAATGAGCATGGTTCACAGAGGTGGTGAACGAATCTCTGCTGTATAGAAAAGCCAATAGAGGTGGAGCCAGAATCCAGGGATCCCATGACCACTCTGCTTACCATTTTAAAATGTTCCTTGTAAGAAAATAATCTCAGATACACAAGAGGACAGGTCCAGACATAAAAGGCCACTAAACGAGACATACTATGTTTAAAGAATATATGTAAGCTTTAGAAAGAGAGGAAAAAGATTACAGAAAGATATAAAAAGACAGATAATCACAGATTAAAAGAATAATGATAATAAAATAAATATTAAAAAGTAATATTGTAATAAAAATAATAAGCCATATAAATATGGAATATACATAAAAAGTCTGAATTATGCATATTATTGTGTTTTCTTTGAAGTTTTTGACTGCAGAGAGACATTTGATTCTGGGGGCTGCTAAGTTAAACCAACATAAAGGTATCTTCTTTTCAAAATTTGGGTCTGAGGATGTGTAGCTTTGGAAAAGTGGTTCTGCTTTTGTTTCCACCAAAGATGAGAACTTGTGGATTCCTTCCAGGGTAATGTGGTTTGATGGAATAAGACCCCCCAAGAGTTCTCCTTGTACCCTAAAAATATTTCTTTCAACAAAAAACAAGAATTGCAAATTTCCAAAATGATAGTCTATAAATGCTTGTTTTAATAAATCATCACTGGTCACAGTCAATTTCTTTTAAAAAAATAAAAGAGATATGATATGGAGATGAATACTTTGCATTGGTATGGATCTTGGTCTATTGATACAAACTTAAGGTCAATTTTGTTATATGTATCTGTTCTTGTTTTTGGTATTATGATAGGACATCTTATTTAAAAATATGATGTATAATTAAAAATTGCAGATTAATAGGTAGTCATTTAAAATAGTCAAACTTGTGGTCATGTTAGGTAGGTTTTTCTAGATATATAGAGATATATTTTAATTAGATAGATAGTCTTCAGCACT
>NW_026077510.1:0-1139 GCF_014885135.2 Alexandromys fortis
GGACTTCCCACAGGGCAGGGAACCCTGATTGCTCTTTGGGCTGACGAGGGAGGGGGACTTGATTGGGGGAGGAGGAGGGAAATGGGAGGCGGTGGGGGGGAAGAGACAGAAATCTTTAATAAATGAATTAAAAAAATAATAATAATAAACACTGAGAGGCCATTGAATATAAATATAAATTAAATTTCCTGATTTAGAAACATAGAAAACTAAGCAGTGTTTACTTTTACTACTCTTAAAAGAATAGGTATCAGGCAGGATAAATATTTTAATCTATCCAAATATCATGCTAGCAAGCCAAAGTTTCCCTATAAAGCTTATCTACTATATACAAATATTTGTGTTTTTTATCTTTTCTTAGCCAAAATGTTTTGGGAAAGATGAAAAACTTAATTATTTAGTTGAATTAATTTCTCAACATGGGTAAATTAAATAGTGAACTTACGCTTCCAAAAACAGAGCCTTCTTGACATATCTTGAATGTGAACAATTAAAGCATAACATCTAAGTGTCCCACCAAAAATATTTATAGAGCCAGTACTTAACAAGTCTATTTCAATATGCTGGTAACTGATTTCAAATGAAAAGAGCAATGGATAGTGATTTATGAGTAGTTGTAATGGTAAGGGTGTAAGTAAATATTTGGAGATGCTGTTTTATAACGTGAAATATATTTTGGATGTGAATAGTTAAAAATATTCTTCTCAGATGTGGTTTACTTAAAAATTGATTTGCTAGCAGTTATGATTGGCAATACATGCATAGAAAACTTCTATATGCACCTATGCAGCTAATAAATTTAAAGTGATGAAAATAATTCATATTTATAAAATTAATTATGCATAATTAACCTGGAATGACTTTACTTCTATTTTTACATATCCATTTTTATTCCTGAATTAGATTTTCAGAGGGAAACTGATTTGTCACCATAACTGTGAAGTACTTAAAACTTTTTTTTTTTTTTTTTTTTGTTTATTTAGAGAATACTTTATTAGTTTTTGTAATCAAACCACATAAATATGATCTTACATATGGAAAAAAGTTCCAAATTTTTAGAACAATATGGCTGTTAATTCCTGTACAATACCAACTCAACATGGTAAATTTGAATACTTTTTTCCAAAGTTAACAGCACA
>NW_026077511.1:0-1142 GCF_014885135.2 Alexandromys fortis
AAAAAAATCTGACTCCATGGGGCTGGAGAAATGGTTCAGTGGTTAAGAGCATTGGGTGTTCTTCCAGAGGTCCTGAGTTCAATTACCAGCAAACATATTGTGGCTCACAACCATCTATAATGAGATCTGGTGCTGTCTTCTGCAGAACACTGTACTGTATACATAATACATAAATAAATCTTTAAAAAACAAAACATCTTTAAAAAAAAAAGACTAGGGTTGTGGCAGAGGCCTTAACCAGCATGCTTATATCCTAGTTTTCAAACCCCAACACTGAAAAATAAGAACTACAAGAACAGTCAGGGACTGCAGATTCAGTGGCGAGTGCTGATTAGGAACAGATTACTTGTAGCACTCTGAAAAAGCAGACACAGCTGCTATCATCTTCATCTTTACTGTGCCAAGGACCTGCAGATGAGCTAAGGCTGCAGATCAATAGCTGAGTGCTGGTTTAGTAATGCACAAGGACCTGTGTTTAATCCCCAGCACCACAACAAAATCACAAAACTATTATATGATTTAAAAAAAAAAAAAAAACAACTGATGCTAAGGCTAGACAAAGGGTTTAGCAGTTAAGAGATAATATTGTTCTTGCAGAGAATCCAAGTTTAACATCCAGGTTCCCAGCTTCCACATATTTGGCTCTCAGCTGCCCCTAATTCTACCTCTAAAGGACCTGACATCTTATGCACGCATACACAAATATGCATTTTTTTTTTTGCTTGTTTTGAGACTGGGTCTCTGTATGTAGCCCTGGGTGTCCAGAAACTCCCTATGTAGATTAGGCTGACCTCGAACTCATAAAGATCTGCCTGTATCTGCCTTTTCCTCCTTGTACTGGGACTAAAGATGTGTACCATCATGCCCAATTAAATGCAATTTTTTTTTTGTAGTTTTTTTGGAGACAGGGTTTCTCTGTAGCTTTGGAGCCTGTCCTGGCACTAGCTCTTGTAGACCAGGCTGGCCTAGAACTCACAGAGATCCGCCTGCCTCTGCCTCCCGAGTGCTGGGATTAAAGGAGTGCGCCACCACTGCCTGGCTAAATGCATTTTTTTAAAATATTTATTTATTTATTATGTATACAATATTCTGTCTGTGTGTATGCCTGCAGGCCAGAAGAGGGCACCAGACCCCATTACAGA
>NW_026077512.1:0-1072 GCF_014885135.2 Alexandromys fortis
GGTCCCGCGGCAGCAACCCAGGACAGGGGACTCAGACTTTCCTCATCCTCACTATACTTCCTGGGCTTCCTGCTGGGCCTAGACTCCCAGCATACTGCCTCTCTCTTCCTATGCCACCCAGCGGGCATCCAGAACCCTAATCCCTTTCTGCCTCCCTTCCCTCTGGGGACTCTGGGGTCAAATCCTGAGGGCAACCTAGCAGGCAGGAGCTGTTTCAATAGCCTGCCTGCAGCAAGCAAGAGAGGTGCTTTGTTTATGAGCTACCCAACAAGCACAGAGATCTGATCTTGGCACCAGGAGAGCCATCATTGGGGAGAGCCATCATTGGTGAGAGCCATCATTGGTGAGAGCCATCATTGGTGAGAGACATCACTCAAGCACCAGTAGAGCCATCACGGGTGAGTTCCATCACTAGGAAGGTACATCAGTAGGCAAGGAGACCTGATCCTGTAAAAGAAGATACATAAGGAAGCATTCAGAGGAAGAGATTGGCAAGCACCAATGCAAGAATTCACCCAACAATCTGAAGGACAACATGAAACAACCAAAACATAGCGACCTATCAACAGGAGGACAGGAACACCTTAATCAAGAAGAAGTAGAAAAAATTGACTTTATGAAAGTGATTGATACCCTTAAACAACATGTAAAAATGCTCTTATAGAAATGGATGAGAAGTATAACAGACAGTTTGAAGAATTGAATAAATCATTGAAAGATACCCTAGGAAACCAAGGAAAAACAATCAAACAGATAATGGAAACAGTTCAAGACTTGAAAACTGAAATGGAGGCAAAGAAGAAAACACAAAAAGAGGGCCGGCTGGACATGGAAAATCTAGATAAATTAATAGAGACTAAAGAATCAAGCCTAACCAGCAGAATACAAGAGATAGAAGAAATAATCTCAGATTCTGAAGATAACATAGAGAAAATAAACGCACTGATCAAAGAAAACAGCAAGTCCAACAAACTCTCATCACAAAACATTCAGGAAATATGGGACACAATACAAAGACAAAACCTAAGAATAATTGGAGTAGAAGAAGGAGAAGAAGTGCAGCTCAATGGCC
>NW_026077513.1:0-1141 GCF_014885135.2 Alexandromys fortis
GGTTGTGAGCCACCATGTGGTTGCTGGGAATTGAACTCAGGACCTTTGGAAGAGCAGCCAGTGCTCTTAACCTCTGAGCCATCTCTCCAGCCCCCGTTTATTCTAAATTTTATACTTGATATTTGTTCTTACTGTATATAGTTTTATATTGGGTTTGGGACTCTCTTATTTAAAGGGGGAGGTGCTGTGGGAACTCCTTCAGCCAAGAGACTTTAAAAGATACCAGCCCACTTGGGTGTGGTCTCTTGTACTATAAATGCAGTGTAAAGCTTGCAGAGTCCTCTCCCTCCCTCTCTCTCTCTCTCTCTCTGGGCTGCTGGATTTGGTTCCTGTTCCCAATCATGCAGAGGACTGTTGATCTGTGAGTCTACCCCTAAATAAAGAACCCTTTACTACACTCAATTCTGAGCTAGTGTGGGACTACTTTATCACATTCATCTACATCCAACCGTTTATAATTAATGTAGATCTCTGTGTGTTTCTTTGGGATTGAACAGCTGTAGGACTGGGCGGGACAGAAACCTTTGTCAACAAATGGCGCCCAATGTAAACAAGTACATCCACATAAAACCTGAGAGAGCTTAGGAAGTAATTTTAGACACAAAACAAGAGAGTTAAGCAGGGCTTCTCGGTAGCAGCATTTTCTCAGGTGGGCTCTGTTTGCTAGAGGCAAGCATGTCTCATATAAGAGAGGCTTCCGACTCATTTTTAGCTGCAAAAACCTTGCGGCTCTTTTAAAAGGTCCTGCCACCAAAAACTTAAATGATGTTTCTGAACACCTGACAGCATGCTTCTTGGTGGTGACAGGAATCTTAAAACTCCATAGAGTTGTGGCAATAAACATGGTTCCTGCCAGTACCTCTGCCATAAAGCTAGACTCTCAGAAAGCTGGAATGTGTGGATCCAGCTGTCAAAGCCATGGTTTTAATCCTAGCCATATCGCTTGGCAAATTAAAAACTCATGTGGTTAGAAAAAGAGAAATATACAGTAAAGATAGATTCAGAACAACAACAACAAAAAACAACACACACGAAAACAAACAGAAAACCAAACCTCCAAATGGTTTACAGTGTTTAAAAATATATGTAGGCTTGGGAGAGAAAAAAAGGGTAAAGTCCTTTTAAGAGAGAGAGAGAGAGA
>NW_026077514.1:0-1139 GCF_014885135.2 Alexandromys fortis
TATATATACATTTATATACATGATTAGATGTAGATAGATTCATTCCTTTTTTAAGTTCTGCTCCTCAAGAGCACCCTGACTAATTAATATGCCTGATTTATCTAGAAAGAGAAGCTCAATCGAGAAAATGCCTCCATCAGATTGATATAGGAAATCTATAAAGTATTTTCTTGATTAATGATTGATATGGCATGGCCCAGCCCACTGGCAATAATGCCACCTCTCAACTGGTGGTCCTGGGAGGTATAAGAAAGCAGGTTGAGCAAGGCATGGGGAGCAAGCTGGTAAGTAAAGTTCCTCCACAGCCTCTGCTTCAGTTTCTGCTTCCAGATTCTTGAGTTCCTACCTGACTTCCCTGGATGATGGACTATATCCACGGGATATATCCAATAAATCCTTTCTTCCCCAAGTAGCTTTTGACCATGATGCTTTGTCACAGCAATACAAAGCAAACTCAATGTTAATGTCTAGCCATATTTTAGGAGGCAGTTAAAGGAATCTATAGAACACATTGAAAACAAAATCAGTGAGTTTATGCAGATTTTCCTCACCTCTCCATCAGATGTTAAGACCAAAGAGTGGTAAGACCCACAGGCAACCTCAATGACTTGTTTATTTGACAAGTTAGTAGAGATATGGCAGGGCAGTAGACCATGAGTCGCCGTCCCATTGCCCAGCTGGCTATATGCATTGTGACCCCAGGTAAAGACTTCTCCATCTGAAAACAGAAGAAAGATGGTCAGCCGTCACAGCACACACCTCTACAAGAGACCACAGCACACGCCTCAGTGCCCACACATGGGAACCGGTACTCAGCTGCAAAGGTTGCTCGACTTCCCGCTTCCAAATTCACTTCATGAGAGCATCTATTCGGAAATACAAACTGCCTTCTACGTCAAAGCAACACTTGGAATTTAAATCTATGAGGTTAAAGAATAGCTAGAAGAGAGTTTCCAAATTTAAAAAAAAAAAAAACTAAGAGAAAACAGGACATTTGCTGGGCAATGGTGGCACAAGCCTCCAGCACTCGGGAGGCAGAGGCAGGCGGATCTCTGTGAGTTTGAGGCCAGCCTGGTCTACAAGAGCTAGTTACAGGCTCCAAAGCTACAGAGAAACCCTGTCTCGAAAAACCAAAAAAA
>NW_026077515.1:0-1137 GCF_014885135.2 Alexandromys fortis
AAAGACAGAGAAAAGAGATAAAAGGAGAGAGGAGAGATAAAAGAAGAGAGAGACAGAGAAAACGCGTGCGCACGCCAAGAAAGCAGAAAGAGGAGGGGGTCCCAAGATGGCGACGGGCAGGTCAGAGGTTATGGGAGTGGGCGTGGTAGGGCAGGGACCAAAAGAATAACAGAAGACAGAGGACAGGAAGATGAAGGACCGTGGAAGGTGGAGCATGTCCACAGAAGAGAATCAAATAGAGGTGAGGTAGAAAAGTCAGGGGTTCAAGGCAGTTCTGGAGGTGGTGGTGAGTGGGGGTGATCAGGCTGGAAGAAAAGACTATTAATTTGGTAAGATTTGAAAACTGCCACACTGGGACAAGGAAGAGTGCAGATAAGATGATAAAGGAATCTTTTCTGTGCAGGTCACCAAGTTAACTACCACAGACCGATGGTTCAAATCATAGAAATGTTTTTTTTGTTTGTTTGTTTGTTTGTTTTGAGACAGGGTTTCTCTGTGTAGCCTTGGCTGTCCTGGCTGTTAATATGTAGACTAGACTCAGAGATCTGCCAATCACTGTCTCCAGAGTGCTGGGATCAAAAGCATGCACCAGGATCACCTGGCTTAGAAATGCATTTCTTACATATCTAGAGAATGGTAGTTCAAGACCAAGAAGTCGGCAGGTGTCTTAGATAGAATTTCTATTGCTGTGAAGAGACACCATGGTTGCAGTGACTCTAATAAAGGGAAACATTTAATTGGAGCTGACTTAAAGTATGTCACTTTTTTCTTGGGGGGCAGTGAGAGTTTCCTTTCTATAGCCAATGTGTAAAAAGAAATTGTAGTGTTTTTCCTTCCTGTTCCCTCCCTCCAGAACCCTCTATCCAGATACTCTTAGCTCAGCTTAATCTCACCTAAGTATGTAGCTGGGTATTTTTACTCTTTGTTCCTTGGGCCTACCACCCAGTTCTCAAGTAAATACACAGAAACTTATTCTTACTTATGAATGCCTGGCTTTGGCATAGCTTGTTTCTAGCCGGCTTTTCTTTACTTAAATTATACCGATTGCCGGGTGATGGTAGCACATGCCTTTAATTCAGAACTCGGGAGGCAGAGGCAGGAGGATCTTTGTGAGTTTGAGGCCAGCCTGGTCTACAA
>NW_026077516.1:0-1078 GCF_014885135.2 Alexandromys fortis
GACTTCCCACAGGGCAGGGAACCCTGATTGCTCTTTTGGCTGATGAAGGAGGGGGACTTAATTGGGGGAGGGGGAGGGAAATGGGAGGCGGCGGTGGGGAAGAGACAGAAATCTTTAATAAATAAGTAAATTAATTAAAAAAGGAATATAAAAAAAACCAAAAAAGTTTCTGTATTTTGAATAGTATTTTATGAGAAAAAACGTGTAAACAATTTTTATTATTAGATAATTCTCTAATATACAAGCACCACTAGATATTAGTAATTGAAATCCTAATATAGATGAGTTTTAAAAATAATTAGCTTTAAAGAAATTGCCTGAAGTGATATACTTCTAAATAATCACAAAATTATTTCTATTTTTCTTTTAGTTATTCTATGTTTAGTGTGTGTGTGTGTGCACGCCTGCATGCACAGTTCTGTCCTACTGCTTGGGACATGGCCGCAAGCCCCTCACCTACTGACTCATCTTACCAGCCCCAAGCTTCTTTTTAAAATGTTTATTTGTCCCACTTTTACTTTTCAAAATTTAAGTAGGTTACTAATTAATCCAATTAAGGATTTTTATAATAAATAGTCTTATTTCTTTTGAAAATAGTTCTATACTGTTTCATGGTTTTTCTAGGGAATCTAAGAGTATTTTTAATTCCTATCACACATAACACTACAATAAATTTTGAATACAAATATTTACCACTACTTTTAAAAAATTTATGTCTAAAGTTTCTACCAATCCTTACAAAACTACCCAAAATATGACCAAACTTATAAATTCTGGAATAATTAATTATCAATATAAAATCTTCAGGTAACTAGAACCCATCTAGAGCCTTTAAAACAAAGGAAGCTGTTAAGTTGGACAATAGGAAATAGCTATTTCTATATGTCAAAATATTAGTATATTAATATGCAATTTAACATAAAAATGTCAATTTAGTTTTTCTAACATTTCCTAAATTGACAAAAATACTAACCTTCAAAGATGGGGAGAAGGGGTTCTCTCTGAGAAAATTGCAAAAACCTGTGATAATATTAACTCTTATTTGGTGTCTATCACATGAAGTTCTGTCCTCCCTCCC
>NW_026077517.1:0-1138 GCF_014885135.2 Alexandromys fortis
TGCTTTCTATGATTGGCTACCGAGTTTCATCCAATGTTTTACACACACACATGCCTTCTATGATTGATATATATCCCATAGCAAGGCCTCCCAGTAATGTACTAGAAAACACTGGTTAGATTTTTGTCAACTTGACACTAACTGCAGTCACCCGAAAAGAAGAACCCTCAACTAAAGAATTGCCTCCATCAGACTGATCTGTAGGCAAATCTGTGAAACATTTGCTTGGTGAATGACTGATTTGGTAGGGCAAGCCCATTGTGGGCAGTGCCACCCTTGGGTGGGCGGTCCTGGGGTATATAAGAAAGCAGAGTGAGCAAGCCATGGGGAGAAAAACTGAGTATGCAGCACTCTTCCATGGCTGCTGCTTCAGATCTTGCTTCCATATTCCTGCCTTGACTTCCTACCCCGACTTTCCTCGGTGATGGGTTGTAAGCTTTAAGCTGAGTAAACCCTTTCTTCCCCAGATGTTTTAGGTTAGAATGTTTTGTCATAACAACTGAAAAACAGAGAACTAGAACTTAGGTACTGAATATTTCTCATGTCTTTTACTTTTTATTGGACTTGCACAGTGAGAACAGACAGCAGTTGATGTAAACTAACCTCTTTCTGGGAAGGGTTTGTCACGCGATTATTCGTGCTATCTGAAGTTGCTAATTGCACAAGTCTGTGAAAAGAAGGGTGGTAAGGTCTAGTAGATTTGACAGAAAAAATCCTAAATAAAGCATTAATGCCAGTGGAGCTTATATGGGCGGTGTGGTTCTTTTATTGATGTATGGAGCACATTGGTCACTTTTGGAGGTGTTCTCTGAAGTGAGACAATGCCTTCAAAATGTTAATAGTCCCAACTAAAACGTCTGGTTACTCTGTAATATTTAAGTAGTTTACAATGAAACCTAGAAGCTAAAATGGTGACGATCAAGAGAATGAAAGAAATTCTGTCAAACCAAAGATTATCATTTCACTTAGTTGGCCTCATAAGAATTATCACTGAGCATTAGGCAAGAGAACTGCTCTCTAGGTTGGAGGTGTGTGGCAATGTACTCAAAATGAAAGAAGTCTCCTGAAAATCTTACCAAACAAACAGACATAAAACCCAAGGCCAGAAGTGAACTTTCTGTTTGTGTTAATGCATGAA
>NW_026077518.1:0-1116 GCF_014885135.2 Alexandromys fortis
GCTGACTTGGGGCTCATTGTCTGGAGGGGTTGGAGGTGTGCTTGATAAGGACATAGCAGGATTTGGGGTACCTGACAAAGAACCTGCAGTTGATCATTGTGGTGGCACCAATGAGGAGGCTGCCGATCTGTTTGGTTGTTACTGTTGTTGTTTTTGCAGGGTACTGACTACCACACAGGCACTCTGTTCCTGCAACCTGCTCTGGTGCATAGCTGCTGTACTTCCCAGTCCTTTCCTTCCAGAGCCAAATTCTTCACCATGGACCAAGGTCCTTGCTGCCAGTTACTCCCCCTTAACCCTTTCCTTTCTGACACTGCCTAGGAAAATTTATGCTTTTGTTTCCACAAAAAAAGTGTGGTTTTTCTTCATTCAGATCCAATGGGTTATAAATATTGTCATCATTTAGAGGGGTTGGTTACAAATTATCATTGGTTAGGGTAAGAAAAAAAAACTGCTACAGGTTTTTATGTGATGATTCAAATTTAGAGTTATTTCAGTTATGGTATATGTATGTTTCTGTTCTTGTTTAAAGTGTTATAGGCATACAATATTCTAGACTACTAAAGGAAACCACAAGAAGGACTTTGAAAAAAGTTTTCATGTTGTCTAAAAAAATTCAGGAGATTAAACAGAAAAGAAAAGAAAAAATTAAAAAAATAAAATAAAAATGTCTGGCAAATCAGAGGAGCTCAGATTTAAAAAGAACTGAGGAGTATAGTAAGTGGTAGAAGGTCAGAGGAGGTATGAGATTTGATCATGTTATGCTAATTTTGATTATTTTCTTCATTAAAAAACAAAGCTAATGATTCACTCTAAAATGTTTGTGTTGGGAATGGGGTCATACTCTTTAAAGGAGAGAGGGGGAGAGATGATTGCCTACTGCACCCCTATACCCTGTCTTTCCTTCTCCAAACAACTTGGAAGAGGACTTCTCTTTTTTCCTACTACATTACCCCCAGGTGCCCCAGGATAAGAGGACCTCGAGGGAAGATGGGGAGGGGTGGAGGAGACTCCACATATACACACATTAGCATTCTCAGAGGGAGAAGCTGTCAGCCTGGTCTGACTCCATGGACCTTCTATTGTGCCCTGTGGGCCAACCTGATGCTGAGGGCA
>NW_026077520.1:0-1138 GCF_014885135.2 Alexandromys fortis
AGCCAAAGTCTCAATCTTGCCTTAATGATGTTTCAGAGACTGAACAAAATGTTTGTGGGTGAAGTCACTTCTTCTCCCAACCAAGAGCCAGAATTCCGTGAGAAAGAAGATGACGAATGGATCCTTGTTGACTTCATAGGTAAGGTATACTCAACAGTCGACCACCACAGCACAAATGGCTTCCAGCCAGCCATGTCGCTAAGGATAGCCTCCTGATCCCTGCCTTCATTTCCCAATCATTACAATCGTAGGCACATACCACCACACCTGGCTCAAACCAGAAAACTCCTGGGGCTGCGGGTACCTGTGTGTGGCTCAGTCAGTAGGGTGCTTCTCTGCACATACCCCCCCAACACCATCTTGTGCACAAACACGAATGTATACATATATGCACAGAAAATGTGAGCTCCTGGATGTAATCTTTAAGGTTTAAAAGTAAATAAATAAGGCCAGCTCTAGAAACTCCAGTCAGTGAAACCGACTGACGCCAGGCTTTCCAGTTTTGCAGCTCTTAAAGCCTGATCCACGCAGAGCCCTTCAATGGGAAACCCTCATGAGCAGCAGGAACCCATGGAGCACATAATTTGTTTATTTGCCAGAACAGAAGATCCTA
Source organism: Alexandromys fortis (assembly GCF_014885135.2). Lineage (NCBI taxonomy): Eukaryota > Metazoa > Chordata > Mammalia > Rodentia > Cricetidae > Alexandromys > Alexandromys fortis. Next base: position 614 of record NW_026077520.1, read on the forward strand.
AAGCCATTCCTTAATGCCAGTATTACTATACACAGACGGGTTGGAAATTAACTTATAAATTGTTACAAGCAAAGCTTCCTTTGTGAGCATCTGTTAACATAATGTTGTCCTTTGTTCTGTCATGAACTGGATGGATGGCTCCACAACTGACTGCTCCACTCCCCTGTGCAATGTGGATCACAATCTAGACACGTGCACTGGCTTCTCAGCAGAGGAAGAGGAGGAGGAAGATGATGACATCAGCGAAGAGTCTCCAACAGAGCACACGTCAGTCTTCTCCTGTTTACCTGCATCTCTGGAGTGTTTGGCTGACACCAGTGATTCCTGCTTCCTCCAGTTTGAGTCCTGCCCCATGGAGGAGAGCTGGTTCATCACCCCTCCCCCGTGTTTTACAGCAGGTGGATTAACCACTGTCAAGGTGGAGACAAGTCCTATGGAAAACCTTCTCATTGAACATCCCAGCATGTCTGTCTACGCTGTGCACAGTTCCTGTCCCGGGCTCAGCGAGGCCAGCTGTGTCCACGA
>NW_026077521.1:0-1132 GCF_014885135.2 Alexandromys fortis
CTCCCACAAATCCTGTACTGCCATTGTCTGAGCGCATATCCCAGGCAGGAATGATGAGATGTGGAACGATTTATCATTGGGTTAGGGTCTGGTATCATCTTGCAGTAGCCTCCATGGTACCATCGTTCACCAAAGAGACTAGAATATAGAAGAAAAGAATCATTGAAGGGCCCAGTTAAGCTCTCCATGTTCAGTGAGCATTGGGTCTGTTGTTTTGGGCAATAGGGAGAGTTTCTGTTTACAGAGAGCAAACTTCTGTCTTAGCAACATCCTTGGTTGTGTGTTGATCTCCATAGGAACCCATCAATCAAAATTTCAAGCAAATGCAACACAATTCCATAACTGGTAACATTTTCTGGATACAAACAGGGCCATTGCACAATCCATGTTCTCCCTTATAGGGATTCCTCAATAGGGTGTCCCTCAAAGATATCAAGAAGTTTCCACTCTACTATTCCCAAAGCATCCAAAAAGAGTTCCAGCTGTTAATCTCTGAACTCTCTCCTTCCATCCCTTTACCCTGACCTTATCCTTCCCACTCCCATCACAAATCTGACCACACTCACCTCAAAGTATTTACTCTATTTTGCATTCCAAAAAAAGACCAAGAGTATAACGACCTTGATAGCAAATGATACCGATTTATTTTAGAAATATGTAATGTATTAGATTAGAGTACATATGTATGAGCAGATTCAGTGTTGACCAGTTCATCTATTCTGTTCCATGGACTGCATAAGGACTTTCATGGTGTTCAGTAAAAAAACAGGATGAATCTATATAGGAAGCTTCCAAATGACAGAATCTTTTTGATAGAAAAAAAAGAACCCACAAATTCAAAGAAACAAATATAAAAAATAGTATCTTTATATTCCTCCCCATGTCTCACATCATAACAAAGACTTATAAATAGCTTCCTAGCAATGGGTCAAGAAAAGATAATTCAGTGCTGAACCCACACTGAGAGTTATTAAGATTATCATGTTTGAAACCTAATCTCTCGTGATTACTCTTCTCTGTTTTCAGGTTGACACTTAACAACATCAACTTGATTTTCTCTCTTTATTTTGCCATGGAAGAAATCAATAGGAATCCTCATATTTTACCCAACATTTCTCTGCTAGTTAACATT
>NW_026077522.1:0-1137 GCF_014885135.2 Alexandromys fortis
GCTGCCCAAGCATGGGGACCGGAATTTGGATCCTCAGCACCCATATAAAAAGTTGGGTTAGTGGTTCAAACACTTTCACAGTGGTTAAGAGCCCTTGCTGCTCTTGTAGAGGACCAGAGTTCAATTCTCTACCGCATCCATGTCAGGTCCTTTATAGTGGCCTGTAATTCCAGCTCCAGGGGGGAATGCAACATTCTCTTTTTGGCTTCCAAGGGCACCCACACAGATGATACACACACACTCACACACACACACACACTTTTTTTTGTAAAGCTGAGTGTGGTGGCTGGGGAGATATCACAATGGTTATAATGTTTTTTTGAGGAATAGCAAGCTTGCACTAGATTGGATCCCCAGAACCCACATAAATGTCGGGTGGATGTGGAAGCTTTCTTGTCATTCTAGAGCTCGGAAGACAGAGATGGGAGTCTCAGAAAGCCTGTCATCTCACCACTTGGAAGACTGAGGCAGGAGAATCAGGTGTTTGAGGCTAGCTCAGGCTATTTAGTGACACTGTCTCAAGCAAGCAAGCAATGAAAACCAAAAACAACAAGGAATAGATAAACAGGAAAAAAATGAAAATAGCAAAGAGAATGTCCAGGTATCCATGACTCCCAAATCTCTGACAGACCCCAGAGAAGATGATGGAAATCATTGACAACTGATTAGTGACTGTAACTCAGTCTATAAGTCTGTTAAACGTTAGTAGCCAGGTAACTGGGGAAATGGCTCAGTTATCAGCTTGCCACACAAGCACGAGGACCCAAGTTCGAGCTCCAGCATCCACCTAAGAAGCCAGGTGAGGCAGGCTCTAATGCCAGCGCTGGGGAAGCAGAGCCAGGTAGATCCCTGGGGCCCACGGACTATCTAGCCTATCCACACGGTGAGCTCCAGGCCAGCTGAAGAACAGCACCTAAAGTGGTGTCTGTCCTCCATACACACTTACGTTCCTCCACAGCAACGTGCACCCACATGACCCTCACCCCTTACCATACAAATGAAAAGTTAGATGATGGCAAGGGGAGGCTGGGAGATGGAGGCTGAAATCTTTACATGGTGACTGCAGGCAGCCACTCCCTAGGCTGCTTAGAGGAATTGTGTATATGGGTGTGTCATCTAGCAGTCAGGTTCTGGGGG
>NW_026077523.1:0-1141 GCF_014885135.2 Alexandromys fortis
AAAAAAAAAAAAAAAAAAAAAAGAGCAAAACAAAAAACATTTAGGAAATGAGTATGTGTAATTATTTTCATTAGTTGTTTTTGTAAATGTTCCATGTGATTTTATCGATTATGTAAAAACAAAATTTCCCTCCTCTTTCAGATCATTGTTTTTCAGACATACACAAATCAAAGTCACGTGCCTATCGAGGCAAAATATATCTTCCCTTTGGATGATAAGGCAGCTGTGTGTGGCTTCGAGGCATTCATCAATGGGAAGCACATAGTAGGAGAGGTAAGAAGAGAAAGCACACTGAGTCCCACATTCCCAAATTGTCCTAGTCTGAGTACCCATGGCAGCGAGGTGGGAAATAGCAGCATTAAAGCCAGAACTACGAGCCGGGCAGTGATGGCACCCACCTTTAATCCCAGCACTTAGGAGGCAGAGACAAGTGGATCTCAGTGAGTTTGAGGCTAGCCTGGTCTACAAAGCGAGTACTGGGACAGCCAGGGCTGTCACACAGAGAAACCCTGTCTTGAAAAACAAAACAAACAAGCAAACAAAAAAGCTCATACTTAGAGGTTTTGTTATTGTTGTTTTGTTTTTTAGGTTTTTGTTTTAGGTTTGTTTGTTTATTTGGTGTTTTGGTTTGGTTTGGTTTTCGAGACAAGGTTTCTCTATGTAGCCCTGGTTATCCTGAAACTCTGTAGACCAGGCTGGCCTCAAATTCACAGAGATCTTCCCACCACTGCCTCCAAATGCTGGGATTAAAGGCAGGTGCCACCACCACCTGGCATACATAAAGGTTTCTTAAGATTTCATTGTACAGTTTTCATTGTGTATCCCAGGCCACCTCACACTCACTCTGGAGACCTGGCTAACTTTGAACTTAAAATATTTCTTCCCCAGTCTCATGTTGAATGTTGGGATTAAAGGCATGCACTATCACATAACTTCATAGCTCTTATGTAAGTAAGCAAAATGAATCCTGCTGAACTGAAGTGAGCATTCTTAAAGATAGATGGATATCTATAGATAGATAGATAGATAGATAGATAGATAGATAGATAGATGATAGATAGATAGATAGATGATTGATAGGTAGATAATAGATAGATAGATAGATAGATAGATAGATAGATAGATAGATAGATAGATAGAT
>NW_026077524.1:0-1127 GCF_014885135.2 Alexandromys fortis
AGAGAGAGAGAGAGAGAGAGAGAGAGAGAGAGAGAGAGAGAGAGAGAGAGAGAGAGAGAGAGAGTCAGGAGAGTCAGAGTCACGGGGGCTAGGTTGGGTTTTGAAAACCAGTGGCAAACTTCCTCTGATAAGGACACACCCACTCCAGCAAGCCTATAGCTCCTAATCTTCAGGTCATGCTACTCCCTGATCTAAACATTAAAATACATGAGCCTATGAGCATATTTTTGTTCAAACCACTACAATGACCCAGGTACTACCTTTGAATTTTTTCAATGATTCCAGAAGTAAAACAGGCAAATTGATTTTAAATGTTAGTGAATAAATGTATAACACTGTGTGTTAACCTCTGTACAAATGGCAGCATGGCTTATTCCCTTGGGGAGTTTATACTGAATAATTAAGAGAAAAAAAGGAGGCAAACTGCACTAAAGTACTGCTAACAGTGCAGATGTGAAAGGCTAGAGAAATGGCCGGACTATTACAGGGTTAAACAGGGAACTCTTGGGAGACGATGGAGCCAAAGTTAGTTGAGAAGTCAGATTGGTTGGAGTGCCAGGATTGCCTGGGGATTTGTGTCAATCCCATTACTTCCTCAAATTGGTTATATATATTTTTTTCCAAATCACTGCCTTTTAAAAGTCTTCGCTTTGAAATGTTTTTATTTTCACTCTACACGTTTTAAACATCTCACTTTTAGGAGACTTCTGCAATCTTTTCTGGTTGACCAGGCTTTGGATTAGTCACCTTGGTTATCAGGGAGGCAGTCACATACGGGCTGGTCCCTCTCTGTGTGAGGGGCCAAAGGAGTCATGGAAGGAAACCATTATTTTCAGTATGAGAGCTGTTTTATTTTTCTGCATTGCCTTTAGTATCTGTATCATTCTCCCCAAACCTCTTTTATTCCTATATGATTCCTCTCTTCCCGAGTCACAGTGTTTTGTCCCCCCCTTTCTCCTTTACTTCCCCTGGTAACTCCAGACACAGGTTTTCTGAAAGTGTTATTTCTAAAAAGTGATTCATAATTGTAGCGAGCTGCGTGGTGTCACACCTGATGGAGATGTATAATCAGCTCCTGAGATGGCTAAGGCCTGACCTATGCTATGATCACGCAATGATTATCAGCT
>NW_026077525.1:0-1138 GCF_014885135.2 Alexandromys fortis
ACTCATAATTGGTTTCTAGAGATAAATAAAGGTCAGTGAGTCTATAATTTGATCTCCTAAAGAAGCTAAATAAGAAGGTGATCCCAAAGAAAAACATATAGCTATCCTCCTGATTATGGGAAGTAGACAAGATTGCCGGGCAGTGATACATTTTAACTCTGTCTTGAAGCAAATGCAGCAAAAGATCAAAGCTCAAGCGTGCTTAGCCCTTGATGGTCTCTGAGGTAAGGAAATGCGTGAGAAGCGCACCTGCCATTGTGTTCGCTTTATCTGGGCCCAAGATGTTTATAATCCCTAACATTAGGAGGATTATCAAAGTTACTTTAGTAAAACTCCAAAACGTCAGCTATTATTCAGAAAAAAATTCAGAAATGATTTGAAATCTACAGTTTATAGCAAGAACCTCTGCTTATATTATGACTGCTCTATCCATCTCAAACTACAAATCTGAGAATTCCTGTTCCATTGTGTTGTGAGGATGATGCTGGCTTTCTTAGATTTTTTGGTATATCTTTTCATAACACGTGGTCTAAGGTGACAAAACAACAGAGTGTTAGAACTGGAAAGGACCACACAGGATGGAGAGTACTGACGATATGGTGGCTTCCTGCTAAAGAAGACACATTACAGAATAACTGTCCAAATGGGTCCAGGGCCCTTGGGTTTAAGAAATACCACTCACACACTGTGACTGCACAGTTTGTTCCCATTCAGCATTCTTTGGGGATCTCATGTGATGATGCTTCCAAGTGGTCATCTTCATATTTCAAGGCTGATGATGCATCTGTTTACATACTTGCTGTTGTATCTGGCAGAACTTGATCCAGTCCTAAGGCTCTGGGTCACCAGGCAGTGCCCACAGACCTTATTGGGTTGTCTTTAGAGAACACAGGGAATACATCTGTTTGGTGGAACACTATAAAGTTTGCTATCCTTGGACATCCTGACTATCTTTTAATGTTCCTAAATTTGTATAATGTGCCTTAAAGCCTGTGGGGTGAGTTTATGGCTTAAAATGAAATCAGGGTCTCAGACAGAAGGAAAGATCAGAGGACAATTTAAGCAGAAGTTACTCACAGGCAGTGAGAATGACTTTTCTGTGCACAAAGCTTGAAGGAGAAATTATCCGGTTATATCA
>NW_026077526.1:0-1108 GCF_014885135.2 Alexandromys fortis
GTGAGAGAGTTAGCCTAGAAGAGGCTAGATAGAAATGGGTCAAGCAGTTAAATGAATACAGTTTGTGTGTTGTTATTTCGGGCATGAGCTAGCCAAGCGGCTGGGGTGTTGGGGACGCAGCCCCGCCGCTTCCTTATTACAACAACACAGTCTCACTCAGCCAAATGCTGGGATGACAGGTGTTCATCACTTTATGTGTGGTTTGCAAGATACCTCTTAGGAACCTTTAAAAAATTTCAGATCTCGAAATTCCAGGTCATCCTTAGCCACACAAGGAACTGAAGGCCAGCCTAGGCTTCCAGGGAGCTTACTTGAAAAATGAAAGATAAATAAATGAGCAAACACATCCAGTCAGGCGGTGGTGGTGCACACCTTTAATCCCAGCACTTGGAGACAGAGGCAGGCAGATCTCTGTGAGTTCGAGGCCAGCCTGGTCTACAGAGTGAGTGCAAGAGCAGGCTCCAAAGCTACACAGAGAAACCCTGTCTCAATAAATCAAAATAAATAATAAATAAATAAAATGGCTTCACTATGATGTGTTCACAGTAAGTTGCTTGCGGGCTGGAAGCTGGGCTAGTCATTCTGGCCAGCCCCGACACTTTAGCAAGTCTAGAGAAGTCTCACGTTATTGGTTAGAGTTTCCTGGGTTCCTCTGTGGATTTGCATCTTCTGATGTAAAAGTGGCTAGAAAATAGGTAATACCATGGGGCTTTTTTGTTTTGTTTTGTTTGCTTATTTGTTTGGTTTTGGTTTTTGGGTTTTTGGTTTTTGGAGACAGGGTTTCTCTGTAGCTTTGGAGCCTGTCCTGGCACTCACTCTGTAGACCAGGCTGGCCTCAAACTCATAGAGTTCCACCTGTGTCTGCCTCCAAGTGCTGGGATTAAAGGTGTGCACCATCACCTTCTGCCTCCCAGGCTATGTTATTACTATCCCATTACACTATTGCTATCTGGTGGCCTGTATGTCCTGTTCTCTTCAGGCAGGCTCTCAGTGGTGGTGGGGGGGAGGGCTGGGTGTAGGGGTGGGGTCTGGCAGGCAGGCTGTATTCCCAACACTCAGGAGACCCAGCCTGGAGGATTGCATGAATTTGAGGCCAGTCTGGGCTACA
>NW_026077527.1:0-1153 GCF_014885135.2 Alexandromys fortis
TTATAAAAAGGGTTGGGTATCTTGGGGCACACTTTTGATCCCAGAACTCAAGAGGCAGAGGCAGGTGGAGCTCTGTGATTTTGAGGGCAGCCTGGCCTTCAGAGTGTGCTCCAGACAGCCAGGGCTATATCTACACACACACACTCACTCTCTCTCTCTCTCTCTCTCTCTCTCTCTCTCTCTCTCTCTCTCTCTCTCTCTCTCCTCTATCTCTACACATATAATATATGTGTGTGTGTGTGTGTGTGTGATATAAACTCTGTAAAAGCCACCAAAATAGATCAAAGCAATAGTAACTAAACCAAGAAAGGAGACAAAATGGAGTCATGGGGATGCCAGTGCTGCAAAAGAGAAACGAACAGAGAAGAAGACAGACTAGCTTCGTCAGCAAATTACAACATTGAAGGTTACTAGTCATGCCACGCCCAGCAGCACACACCTGTGGTCCCGCTCTTAGTGAGGCTCGGGAACGGAAGGCTGGTTTGTGCGGTGAGAATCCCCGTTGGAAAAGAAGGGAAAGGGCTCAGTCCAGTGCTTTACACAGCGTAGAATCTCCTTGGTCAGCCAGCCTAGCCTGCGCCGTGAGTTCCAGACCATAAACCCTACAAGTTTCAGGATGGAAGAGAAAAACCAAAGGGCGCATTAAAGAACAAGACAGAGATAAGATAAAATCTAAGGCCCGGGCGGAGGACGGCTCTGTGGTAAAAGTCATGAGCCTGGCAATGTGTTTATTCCCAGGACCCACACAACGGAAGGCGAGAACCAGCTCCCACATGCTGTCCTGCCTTCCTGCGTGTGCCATGGCATGTGTGCCCACCCACCACCTCCCTAACAAATATAACAAAAATATAATAGACCTTTAAAAGTTCAAGAATCGAGCTCTCCCCTGGCGGCCCTCATCATAGGAACACAGAGCTGGTGACCACACCACCTGTATTCGTGTGACCACAGCTGACCGGGGAAATGAAGCAGGGGCAGGCTTCCTTAGCGCTTGGGTGGGGGAAACACAGAAATGGCTTTATTAATATCAAAGATTTCAGAGCAAAGGGTGTTGTTAAGAAAATACTTAGGAAACAGGAAGGCAGATCTCTGAGTTCAAGGCCAGCCTGGTCTCACAGTGAGTTCCAGGACAGGGCTACATAGAGAAACCCTA
>NW_026077528.1:0-1085 GCF_014885135.2 Alexandromys fortis
TTTAAAAGTATAATGTATAATTAGAAAATATAGGTTGTTAATGGATAATCATCAATAATAGTAAAGCTTGTAGTAATGTTAGTTAGATTTTCTAAATATATAGAGATATATTTCAGTTAGATAGGCATTCTTCATATCTTCCAAAGACTGCAGAATATGGCATTTTAAATGTTTTAATAACTTAGGGCTTTTCATGACAATGAGACTTGTCTGCTCCTGGCAGCACCAATCTACTTCAAGAGGAAGATGGGCATCGAAGAGGCTACTTATGGAGTTGGTTAGCCATTTGGGCAAGAAACTGCTCTTGCCTGGACTGTTACATAAACTGGACACAGAGAACCTGCAGAGAGAGGACTGCTGAACTTGCCTAAAGGTGAGATGGTCTTTGGGGTTCCTGACTCATGAAAGAGCCTGCAAGACATTCTGCAGGACATAGCAGACAGTGACTGAAATGTCTTTGAAATTTCCTGCTTTATGGAAATGTCTGCTGGAAGCTATGGGCCTGTAGGCCAAAGATGAATGCCCCAATGCCACAAAGGAACTTGGGGTGACTGTCCAGGCAGCGAGATGTCTCTGTCATTTCTAGAGTTTTCTTATTTCTTGTTTACTTAGGTAGTATTATATCTTCTGGAGTCTTTGATGGAGTTGAAGAATGGATAATTATAGTTTTCTTTAGTTATGATAAAAGATAAAATAGATATAAATATTGTAACTGTAATTCTTACTTGATAACTGTTTTGTTATATGTAAGTTTACTATGTTAAAGTTTAAGCCTTTCTTTTTTGTTTAAACGGAAATAGGGGAAATGATGGAATTGGGTCTTGTATCTTATCTGTTGCTTTCATTAGTTAATAAAGAAAACTACTTCTCCTGATGGGACAGAAAATAAGGTAGGCAGAGTAGACAGAACAAAATCCTGGGAGAAAGAAGCTGAGTCAGGCAGTTGCCATGATTCTCCCACTCCAGACAGATGCAGGTTAAGATCTTTCCTGGTAAGCCACCTTGTGGTGTTACACAGATTATTAGAAGTGGGTTAGATCAATATGTAAGAGCTAGCCGATAAGAGGCTGGAACTAATGGGCCAG
>NW_026077529.1:0-1140 GCF_014885135.2 Alexandromys fortis
TGAGTTCGAGACCAGCCTGGTCTACAAGAGCTAGTTCCAGGACAGGCTCCAAAGCCACAGAGAAACCCTGTCTCGGGAAAAAAAAAAAAAAAAAAAAAAAAAAAAAAAAAAAAGAGATGGGACCTGAACCATGGATCAGTTGGTAAAGGTACCTGCTACCAAGCCCGATGACCCGAGTTTGACTGTCAGGACCTGCACGGTGGAAGGAGAAAACCGACTCCTGCAAGTTGTCTTTAGGTTCCACAAGTGTGCTGTGGCACACATGCACCGAGTGCTCGCCACTCACAGTGCAGTGTTAGTGCATCATCAAGTGTACATGAGGTAATACACATTTTACTTAGATTTGACCATTCTGCAGTGGATATACATTTTAAAACACCACATTGAGCTGGAGAGATGGCTCATTGCCTGCTCTTCCAAAGGTCCTGAGTTCAGTTCCCAGCAACCACATGGTGGCCTGCAGACAGACAAAATACTGTATACATAATAAATAAATAAATCTTTGCCGGGCAATGGTGGCGTATGCCTTTAATCCCAGCACTCGGGAGGCAGAGGCAGGCGGATCTCTGTGAGTTTGATGCCAGCCTGGTCTACACAAAGCAAGTGCCAGGACAGACAATGCTACACAGAGAAATCCTGACTCGAAAAGCAAAAACAAAACAAAACAAAAATAATGACCACATTATACATGAAACACATGCACAATTTTCTCTGTTACTTAAAAAAAAACACACGGCAATTCATTTATCTATTTTGCATGGATACTTAAGGTACATGTACATTTTCACTGTGATAATCTCCAATAAATTTTAAGAGATGGGAGATTAGCAAGATCAGAGGTATATTTTCCTGGCTCTAATGGTTGAAGTGAAAAAGTTATTAGAGGTTGGGAACCAAGTTTAGGTATAGACACAGTTGAAGAAATAAGGGTGTGGAGATACAACTAGGAAGAAGGGTGCAGGGCATGGGTCATCAACAGAAGCTAGAGACTGGACCAAGGACAATGAGGACGCTAGTGGTGCTAATAAAAGATTATGACACTGAGCCGGGCAGTGGTGGCACATGCCTTTAATCCCAGAACTCAGAAGGCAGAGGCAGGCGGATCTCTGAGTATGAGGCAAGCCTAATGTCCAAGAACTA
>NW_026077530.1:0-1089 GCF_014885135.2 Alexandromys fortis
ACATCAGAGGACAATGACTCTTGTAGATGCAGCTCCATCAGCAGATTAATAGGAACGCAACTCTAGAAATAGAGAGCCAGGGCTGTGAGGCAAACGGGACAATGGCTTTTGTTTTGTTTTGTTTTTGTTTTTAGAGACAGAGTTTCTCTGTGTAACAGCCTTGGCTGTCCTGGAACTTTTTGTAGACCAGGGTGACCTGGAACTCTCAGAGATCTGCCTGCCTCTGCCTCCCAATTAAAGGATTAATTAGGATTAAAAGCGTGCACCACCACACCTTATAATTATTCTTTTTTGTTTGCTTGTTTGTTTGTTTGGAGACAGGGTTTCTCTGTGTAACAGCTCTAACTGTCGTGGAGCTTGCTCTTGTAGCCCAGGCTGGCCTGGAACTCACAGAGATCTGCCTGCCTCTGCCTCCCTACTCAGCATTCTTGCTGCTCAAGAGTCGAATTCCTGCGCGCTGCTAGAGGAACCTCAGCCCTCAGTATGTCTCAACAATTTCAAATACTGCAAACTACAGAGAGATGAGAGAAGGAGAAACTCTGATGAAGAAATAGAGGTCAAGAACGGTGTCCTAGTGGGCTTTTCTGTTGCCATGGTAAAGACTGCTTGGTAAAGCAACTTGGTGGGGGGATTTTTTTCTACACTTTATAATTCATCACTGAGGCAGAAGTCTGGAGCAGAAACCAAAGGAGGGACCATGGAACATGGCTAATTGTCTTGAACTCTATGGCTTGCTTTCTTATACACCCATAACCACCTGACAGGGATGGCACTGCCCACAGTTAGTTGGGCCCTCCCACGTCGATCATTATCAAGAGAATGTCCCCACAGACATGCCCACAAGCCAACCTGATGGAGGCAATTCCTCAACTGAGCCCCCCTTCCCAGGTGACTCTTACCAAGTTGACAAAAACTAACCCCAAACTTCAGGGTGGAAACTCACACCCACACCGCTCAGGTCATCTGGGAACAGACGGTGCCCAGAGATTTTGCCCTTCACCCAGTGTTCCAAAACCCCCAGTGTGTCCAGATGCATCGTCCGTCCATACACACACACATACGGGCCAGAAGGGCTCATCTTTTCCTGAT
>NW_026077531.1:0-1075 GCF_014885135.2 Alexandromys fortis
CTTACAGGATCGTGAGCAACATACAGGTAGCTACATGCTACTAGCTGGTTGAAGCAGGAATATTGCTTGAACTTAGAGCTTGTGTTGTTGGGAGGTTTTTTTTTTTTTTTTTTTTTTTTTTTTCCCAGGGAGAAGAGCAAATATCTATTCAACCAAGATAGGGCACCAATGAGAAAACTAAGAAATAATTATTTTCAAGTCTAGATTGGTAAAACAGTGAGTTTAACTGGGGTTACTTACAGGATCGTGAGCAACATACAGGTAGCTACACCACTGAAGAAAAATATTTTACCCATAACTATTAACAATGTGTATATCTATGGAATGGCACGGTCTCATGAGCAACCCTTCCTAGTAACCATTAACTTCCTACTAACCCCCCTTGAAGAGGGGTGGAGACTTGTGTTTCTTCCCGTGTAACCCATTGTGAGCTCTCCCACAGCACATGCCAGGACAGAAAGTTAATGGGTCCAGTCTTGCGCTGGTCTCTGTCCAGGAAACATAGTTATGACAGGTTAAAGTTCAGTGGCCATGTCTTACGAGAGGGCAGCATTCAACAATAACTTAGGAACAGGGCCTGGCAACAGCACCAAGCTTATTTTAAAAGGTGATTGAGAGACTAGGGGTCCTTTCTCTCTATCATCACAGTTCTTATTCATGTCATATGATGGTGGTATACATTGAGGTTTGACATTATGCACAGGACAAGGACCTAGGTAGTGGATTTTGCTCACTATTTTCTCTTAGAGAGCAGTGCTGGGCAAGGAAGGAATATAGTATGAAGAGGGGAGAAAGTTTGAGGTGAGGAAATATGGATTATACTTGTCAAGATTCCCCTTATCATATTGGATGAATGATGACAGGCCTATTTGTGAAAGCAAAAGACACTGTGCATATTGCGTGCTGGATTATTTAGAGCAAAGAGCATGGAGCATCCTGTGGACTTGTAACTTTATTACTCCTTGTACCCTGTCATCAGACTACTCCTATTATTGCTTTAAGTGTCCTCAAATGACAACTGATCAGGTGTGCATGTAAGTGTCTGAATCCTAGGGAAGTAGGCTCTCCACCATAT
>NW_026077532.1:0-1135 GCF_014885135.2 Alexandromys fortis
TTAGCACTTTATCTGAGTGGAGAAACCGAAGAGGTAGTAGTCACCGGAAGCTGGTCAACCACTTCTCTGATCTTTCGGGTTCTTATCCTGCTCTCTGACTTTTGATGTTTTTATTGTTAAATGTCAATTAGATTAATGCTTCAGCATGGACAGAGCTTTCTAAGCCCTTTGAAAATGAAGCCCATGCACCTGAGATAGAGCCACAGGATTTGTAGTTTGCCCTGCTGAATCTTCATCTTTCCTTGACCCAATCTTCCCTGAGTTTTCCTCATTCCTCTCTTTCGTTTATCTTTTATTTATTCTTCTTTCATCCTGATGGCAGCGTTTCCTCCCACCATTGCTCTCTGTCCCAACCTTCCCCCAATTCTCTCTTCTTTGTTTTACTTTAGAAAAGAGGAGGAAGGTCTCTCATACATATCAACCAAAGATTGCATCTTAAATAGGGTTTCTGTTGTGATGAAACATCATGACCAAAAACCACGAAGAGGAAAAAAGGGTTTATTTGGGTTACAATTCCATATTGTTGTTCACTATTAACAGATGTCAGGGCAGGGAATCAAACAGGACAGGATCCTGGAGGCAGGAGGTATGCAAATGCCTTGGAAGAGTGCTCTTTCTTGCTTTCTTCACATGGCTTGCTCAACTTCATTTCTTATAGAACCCAGGACTACCATCCTAGGGATGGCATTCAAAATGGGCTGTACCCTATGCCATTGATCAATAAATGAGAGAATGCCTCATTGCTGGACCTTGTGGAGGCTTTTCCTATCCTGAGGCTCCCTGCTCTCTTATGTTTCTAGCTTTAGCCAAGAAGATATGCAAAACGAGCCCATACACATGGTACAATGAGTTAAAATAAGACGAGGGAAAACCTATATCAAGCCTGGATAAAGTAACCCAGTATGAGAAAAGGGTCCCAAGAGCTGTCAAAAGAGTCAAAGTCAACCCTCCCCCTGCCACAAACACTGCTAGAACTTTCTCAAAACAGCAAAGAATTAAAGCATATAGATATATAGTTTATATATGTGCAAAAAACTAAAGGACTTAGCACAAAGCCCTATGGGATCATGATCCTCACTTTAGTCTTTGAGCACCAATGACTCCTGCTTAGTTGGTTCTGTGGGGTCTGTTATTC
>NW_026077533.1:0-1140 GCF_014885135.2 Alexandromys fortis
TAGTTCTTGGACATTAGGCTTGCCTCATACTCAGAGATCCGCCTGCCTCTGCCTTCTGAGTTCTGGGATTAAAGGCATGTGCCACCACTGCCCGGCTCAGTGTCATAATCTTTTATTAGCACCACTAGCGTCCTCATTGTCCTTGGTCCAGTCTCTAGCTTCTGTTGATGACCCATGCCCTGCACCCTTCTTCCTAGTTGTATCTCCACACCCTTATTTCTTCAACTGTGTCTATACCTAAACTTGGTTCCCAACCTCTAATAACTTTTTCACTTCAACCATTAGAGCCAGGAAAATATACCTCTGATCTTGCTAATCTCCCATCTCTTAAAATTTATTGGAGATTATCACAGTGAAAATGTACATGTACCTTAAGTATCCATGCAAAATAGATAAATGAATTGCCGTGTGTTTTTTTTTAAGTAACAGAGAAAATTGTGCATGTGTTTCATGTATAATGTGGTCATTATTTTTGTTTTGTTTTGTTTTTGCTTTTCGAGTCAGGATTTCTCTGTGTAGCATTGTCTGTCCTGGCACTTGCTTTGTGTAGACCAGGCTGGCATCAAACTCACAGAAATCTACCTGCCTCTGCCTCCTGAGTGCTGGGATTAAAGGCATACGCCACCATTGCCCGGCAAAGATTTATTTATTTATTATGTATACAGTATTTTGTCTGTCTGCAGGCCACCATGTGGTTGCTGGGAACTGAACTCAGGACCTTTGGAAGAGCAGGCAATGAGCCATCTCTCCAGCTCAATGTGGTGTTTTAAAATGTATATCCACTGCAGAATGGTCAAATCTAAGTAAAATGTGTATTACCTCATGTACACTTGATGATGCACTAACACTGCACTGTGAGTGGCGAGCACTCGGTGCATGTGTGCCACAGCACACTTGTGGAACCTAAAGACAACTTGCAGGAGTCGGTTTTCTCCTTCCACCGTGCAGGTCCTGACAGTCAAACTCGGGTCATCGGGCTTGGTAGCAGGTACCTTTACCAACTGATCCATGGTTCAGGTCCCATCTCTTTTTTTTTTTTTTTTTTTTTTTTTTTTTTTTTTTTCCCGAGACAGGGTTTCTCTGTGGCTTTGGAGCCTGTCCTGGAACTAGCTCTTGTAGACCAGGCTGGTCTCGAACTCA
>NW_026077534.1:0-1135 GCF_014885135.2 Alexandromys fortis
CTTGATATAATAAAATGCCATGACTAAAAGCAATTTGGGAAGGAAAGAATTTATTTTAGTCTATAATTAAATATTTCAGTTCATCATCAAATGAAATCAGGACAGGAACTCAAGCAGGGTAGAAGCCTGGAGGAGGGATATGATGCAGAGGTCATGGAGCAATGTTGCTTATTGGCTTACTACCCATTACTTGCTTAGCCTGCTTTTCTTATAGAACCCAGGCCCAGCATCCCCAGAGCATCATCATGCACAGTGATATGGCCCTTCCACATCAATAATTCACCCAGTAAATGCATCTCAGACTGCTGTGGGACAATGTGGGTCTTGTACTCTGTAAAGATTTGTCACTTGTACTGGTTTAATAAAATGCTAACTGGCCAGTAGCCAGGCAGGAAGTATAGGTAGGGTGACAGAACAGGAGAATTCTGGAAAGAGAAAAGGCTCAGTCTGCAGTCATCATCCAGACACAGAGGAAGCAAAATGAGAATGCCTCACCAATAAAGATACAAAGCCACGTGGCTAATATATACAAGAATTATATGTTACTATAATATGTAAGAATTAGTTAATAAGAAAGCCTAAGATAATAGGCCAACCAGTTTATAATCAATGTAGGCCTCTGTGTGTTTCTTTGGGACTGAAAGGCTGTGGGACAAGGTGGGACAGAAACATCTGTCAACAAATGGTGCCAACGTGAACAATACATCCACATAAAACCTGAGAGAGTTTGGGAAGTAATTCTGGACATTTTTATGTCCAGAGTTAACACAGTTAACAGAGTTAAGCACAGTTTCTTGGTAGTAACATTTTTTCAGGTGGGCTCTGTTTGCTAGAGGCAAATATGTCTCTTTTAAGAGATGCTTCCTGACTCTGCTTTTGCTACAAAAATCTTATAGCTCTTTTAAGAGGCCCCACCACCAAACACTCAAATGGTGTTTATGAGTAGCCAACAACATGTTTGATGGTGGTGGCAGAAACCTTGAAACTCCATACAGTTGTGGCAATAAACATGGTTCCCACAAGTATTTCTGACATGAAGCTAGACTCAGAAAGCTAAGGAATGTGGGTGTCCAACTACATAGTTTAGCAAATTAAAGACTCACTTGGTCAGAAAAAGAAAGATATGGTAAAGATA
>NW_026077535.1:0-1137 GCF_014885135.2 Alexandromys fortis
CAGAGGCAGGCGGATCTCTGTGAGTTCGAGACCAGCCTGGTCTACAAGCGCTAGTTCCAGGACAGGCTCCAAAACCACAGAGAAACCCTGTCTCGGGGGGAAAAAAAAAAAAATCTCTTGTTACAGATTTTGTAAATCATAATAGTATGAAGTAGAACTTAAAAACGGTCACTGTCACAGTCGTTTTGTTTTGGGACAGGGTTTCCCTTTGTAGCCCTGGCTGTCCTGGAACTCGAACTACAGACAGGGCTGGCTTGAAGTTGGAGATCTGGCTACCTCTGCCTCACCAGTGCTGGGATTAAAGGCCTTTGCCAGCATTAGCATTGTTTCTGTGACTTGCTTAAATAAGACAGAAAGTCCTGAAGGTCAAGTTGATAAGGGTATTGGAGAGGTTGCCGTCTTAAAAATTTTGAGGTTTTTTATTTGTTTGTTTTGGTTTTTCAAGACAGGGTTTCTTTGTGTAGCCTTAGTTGTCCTAGAACTCACTCTAAAGATCAGGCTGGCCTCTGACTCACAGAGATCTGTCTGCCTCTACTCTGAGTGCTGCAGTTAAAACAGTGCACCACCACTGCCTGGCTTATAAATGGAATTTGAAGGAACATTTCTTGAGCAAACATATATTGCTTAGCATTTCCTTTTTGCTTGTTTAGGTGAAACAACAACATAAAAATATGTCATGCTGGGATTAAAGGCATGTACCACCACTGCCTGCTTCTCCCACATCTGCATTTAGATAGCACATATAGTGTGGATACAGATAAAATCAGCTGTAGGGATAGAGAGATAGTTCAGCACTTAAAAGCACATATTGGTCTTGAAGGGGACTGGGATTAAGTTCTCTCAGCATCCATGTTGAGCAGTTCATAGTGGTGTATAATTCCACTGTCTCTGGTTTCTTCAAGCACCTGCACGCACACAGCCATAAGTAAAATAAATGTATTTTTTAAATTAGCCATAATTCATTTGTATATAACTTTCTACTTGTCTTTGGACCAGGAATAATATCTAAGTGAGTTAGACTTGAAAATTTGTTTCAGGGTCAGTGACTATGTATCTCTTCTTTTTTTTTTTTCTTTTTTTTTTTAAATATTTATTTATTATGTATACAATATTCTGTCTGTGTGTATGCCTGCAGGC
>NW_026077536.1:0-1081 GCF_014885135.2 Alexandromys fortis
GCCTCTGCCTCTGCCTCTGCCTCTGCCTCTGCCTCTGCCTCTGCCTCTGCCTCTGCCTCTGCCTCTGCCTCTGCCTCTGCCTCTGCCTCTGCCTCCATAGTGCTGACATTAAAGACGTGTGCCACCACCGCCTAGCTCAATTTGCTTTTAAGACTCTGTTTTTCTGATTGTGGAGATTCAGTGAGCCCAGTGAACCAGTATTATCTCTTGCTATCATATTCCCTCTGTCTCCTAGAGAATTATATTATTTTTATAATGATTTTATCTGTTGCATGAGGCCGCCTTTCCTCTGAGGGTTGAGAATAAGACTCCAAGGACGGCAGGAAGCAGGGACTGAAGGGAGATGCTCTCTTATAGTAACTAAGTCCCAAAATGGAAATTCCCTGCCCATGCATTCCATGTACAGCCCAGAGAAAACACAATACTGATAAACCTTAGGGTACATTGAGGATGGGTGAACTCTCCACTTTTATAGGAGTGCAGGTAGAAAGTCAACTTGCCAGCAGCAATCTTGACCTTAAGATGAGTTCATCCAAATGTGATTTGGCCACAGAAAATTTTAAAAAGCCAATATTGTTTTAAACGTAATTATTGACATGGAACGGAATTGAGTCTTAGGAAGCTTTTCTCTGCAACCTGCTGTTTGTTCCGCATCTGGGGTGATGTCATTGTGTCATGTGCCCTGGACCTCAACGTGGGTCCCTCTGGAGCAGGGTAGCCAGGATCACAAAGACTCCAGAAACCACTTGAGCATGTGGGTGAAGGGAGTCAGCTGTGGCTCGATGCACAGGGAAGGGCAGCCACGCCAAAGGGAAACTCCCTTCCTGTACTCAAGCAGTGTTAGGCAAATCAGAGACTATGAGGAGGTGAACCTTGTTCTCACATTAGGGTGAGCTCTTCCAGGAAGCCGTGCAGACGAGCTATGTGTGGTACATGCCTCAGCCACTCAGGAGACAGAGACTGCAACTGAGGCCATCCTGGTTTATAGAATAAATTTCAGACCAGACAGTGCTACATAATAAAACTCTGTCTCTCTGTCTCTTAAAAAAGTGAAAATGAAAGAAAGGAAGGGAGAGGCAGG
>NW_026077537.1:0-1140 GCF_014885135.2 Alexandromys fortis
CTGCTCTTCCAGAGGTCCTGAGTTCAATCCCCAGCAACCATGTGATAGCTCACAACCACCTGTAATGAGGTCTGGTGCCCTCTTCTGGCCTGCAGACATACATGCATATAGACTATTGAATACATAATAAATAAATATTAATATATATATAAATACTATACACATTGCATGATTGTTACATATTCATAATTTTTAAGGTAAAAGGAAATCATAAGTTCACTATCCTGATTTGATTTTTTTTTTAAATCAAGACAGGGTTTCTCTGTATAGCTTTGGTGCCTGTCCTGTAACTAACTCTTATAGACCAGGCTGGCCTCGAACTCACAGAGAATCACCTGCCTCTGCCTCCCAAGCACTGGAATTAAAGGTGTGTGCCACCACCACCCAGCCCTGATTTCATCTTTATAGACTTTGTAAGTGTACCGACTTGGCACACTCCACTCCACAAACTTTCAGAATTAAAATAACAAGTAAACCCACTACTGCTGTGAAAACTCATCAATGGTTCTGGCAAGATAAGAAGAACATGAAAAGTTGAAGAAGGACTAGAGACAGCTCAGAGATGGAGAGTGTACTGCTCTTGCAGAGGACTTACACCCAGGGCTCACAACTGCCTGTAACTCTGTGCCTGGCGATCTGACACTACTCATGCACATACTCACCCACAGACACACAATTAAAAAGAGTACAAATACTTTTTTTTTTTTTTGGTTTTGTTTTGTTGTTGTTTTTCAAGACAGGGCTTCTCTGTAGTTTTGGAACCTGTCCTAGAATTAGCCCACATAGACCAGACTGGTTTCGAACTCACAGAGATCTGCCTGTCTCTGCCTCCCAAGTGCTGGGAAAGCAGAATAGCAGGTGAATGGGAGTTTGATCTTAATTTTTGTGAAGATTGAGTTGGGACTCAGAGTAGCTGTCATTATGAACGTAAGTAAAAACCAGAGACCAGACCAGGTATTGAACTCAGTTCCACTCATGCTTTTTTCTTTTTTTTAATATTTATTTATTTATTATGTATACAATATTCTGTCTGTGTGTATGCCTGAAGGCCAGAAGAGGGCACCAGACCTCATTACAGATGGTTGTGAGCCACCATGTGGTTGCTGGGAATTGAACTCAGGACCTTCGGAAGAGC
Source organism: Alexandromys fortis (assembly GCF_014885135.2). NCBI lineage: Eukaryota > Metazoa > Chordata > Mammalia > Rodentia > Cricetidae > Alexandromys > Alexandromys fortis. Next base: position 1,136 of record NW_026077537.1, read on the forward strand.
AGGCA
>NW_026077538.1:0-1129 GCF_014885135.2 Alexandromys fortis
CCCTTCACATGGCAAACTCAAGCTTGACTCAGACATTGCTGGCCACTAGCAGCTTTAAGGCATTTAACTAATTACAGTCCTGATTGAGTCTGTGTTTTTTCCCCAGGGGGTGGGGTCACAAACTTCGTAACAGCTCAATAGTATTTTTTTATTTTCATTTAGAAAGCCCTGGTTCCCACCGAAAAAGAGCCATTTTGGTGTTGTGGAACTTTCTGCTTTCATTTCTCATGTCTAACACCGGCAAGGACCAAAATTCATTTCCCATGTGGGCATTGTGGTGCACGCCTTTAACCCACAACTCTGGAGGCGGAGGCAATCGGACCTCTGCAAAGGAAGCCAGGCACAACAGCCAGGGCTATGTAGAGAGACCCTGCCTCAAAACCCAAACCCTCATTTCCCAAATGGACAGAACTAAAAACCAGCACAACCCCTTGACCTCCTGGACAAAGATACCCAGAACTTGAAGCAAGTTCTAAAACGGTTGTCTTTTGTCCGGTTACTGACCTGCACTCTGGATTCCGTCACACCTATACATTTTGCGAGCTCCCTTCTGTGGGCAAAAGTTGCAGATGTTTAGCATTTGGCACCATGGTTGAAATAAAAAATGGGAAAAGTATTTCATATCTGTGCTTAGCGCTTGCCCTCACGTCCCTGTGACAATCACCTGGACGACTTCGAGGCGTTTAAAAAGTATTTCTACCAACAACTTTTTCTTTTATTTTCTATGTGTTAGTGATAGGAATGTGGAAAACTAAATAGGTCCTAACACACTCAGGCACAATTTGAAAATCATTAAAATAGAAACAAAACCCCATAGGAAATGTCCCTGACATCAGGATGTGCAGACACCTGCCGGGGCTCCACCTAAAAAAGGAAACCAACAACAAACACTGCTAACAAAAATGCACAGAGGAAAACGTTTAGGATCTTTGTCAGACTGGGCAAATAAATTCAGATAAAGGAAAATGCATTCATAAAAATGGAATTTCTAATGTTCAGTTACCACAACGTGTCCAAAACCCCGTTTAACAGTCTCTCAATGGGAGCAGCACAAGCTTGTACTAGCAGAATGCGGGCCCTGAGAGAAGCTCTCTGCAAGTCCCAGGCCAGCCTGGGCTGTTGAGTGAGC
>NW_026077539.1:0-1101 GCF_014885135.2 Alexandromys fortis
AAGCGCACCTTGGGGTGCTTACACACATTATTAGAAATGGGCTAAATTAATATGTGAGAATTAGCCTAGAAGAGGCTAGATAGAAATGGGCCAAGCAGTCTTTAAATGAATACAATTTGTGTGTTGTTATTTCGGGCATAAGCTAGCCAGGCGGCTGGGGTGTTGGGGACGCAGCCCAGCCGCTCTTATTTCAACACTCTTGGGTAGGTAGAATCAACATAGTAAAACTGGCAATCTTACAAAAAGCAATCTACAGATTCAATGCAATGCCCATCAAAATCCCAGCAATATTGTTCACAGACCTCGAAAGAACGGTACTCAACTTCATAAGGAAAAGCAAAAAACCCAGGATAGACAAAACAATTTTGTACAATAAATAAATTTCTTTTCTTTTCTTTGTTTTTTCGAGACAGAGTTTCTCTGTAGCTTGGGAGCCTGTCCTTGAGCTAGCTCTTGTAGACCAGGCTGGTAAACAACTTTATTTTATGTGCATTGGTGTGAAGGTGTCAGATTCCCTGGAACTGGAATTACAAACAGGCATGAGCTGTGATGTGAGTGCTGGGAATTGAACCCGGGTCCTCTGGAAGAGCAGTCAGTGCTCTTAACCACTAAGCCATCTCTCCAGCTAAAGAAATTTCTAGAGGCATCACAATCCCTGACTTCAAACTCTACTGCAGAGCTACAGTACTGAAAACAGCCTGATATTGGCATAAAAACAGACAGGAGGACCAATGGAACCGAACCGAAGACCCAAATATCAATCCACTTACCTAAAAACACCTGATTTTTGACAAAAGAGCAAAAAATATAAAACAGAAAAAAGAAAGCATATTCAACAAATGGTTGATATATAGCCATAACTGGATATCAACATGTAGAAGAATGAAAACAGATCCATATCTATTGCTATGCACAAAACTCAAGTTCAAATGGGATCAAAGACCTCAACATAAAACCAACTACACTGAACCTCATAAAAAAGAAAGTAGGAAGTACACTTGAACACATTGAAACAGGAGACCACTTCCCAAATATAACCCCAGTAGCATAGACATGAGAGCAACAATTAATAAATGGGACCTCCTGAAACTGAGGAGCTTC
>NW_026077540.1:0-1086 GCF_014885135.2 Alexandromys fortis
GGGGAAGAGACAGAAATCTTTAATAAATAAATAAATTAATTAATTAAAAGAAAAAAAAATAAATAAAAATAGACTGCAAAGGTTACTACAATTTCTGCTGATAAATATTATTTAAAATGTTTTAGTTGATTTAAGAGAAAATTATTTAAAAACTCTGAAAGTTTGTAAAAGATTCCGATTTCCAAATTAAGATGAAACTTTGATAAGGGGTCTCATTTTCTATGTATGATTTCATAGCTACAATGTAAAAATAGAAATTATTTTTGTGAGTTGAAACACTCTAATCACCAAGGTGATATCAGTATAGTTTCCCGTCTGAGTGAAAAGGAGTTAAGACAGTTGGAAGAGAGTGGAACTAAAATTTAAACTGAGTCATCAAAGTAGTAGGCTATGAGAGGAAGAGTTCGCACACAGGTAAGGTGATGTGCGAAAGGTAAAGTGAAGTTGTTTTAAGTCTATTAATGATCAAAATACTGACTATGTCATTAGGAACCTTACAATTTGATAAGGAATATAGACATGATCAAATTATCTCAATAAAGATTCAATTGCTTTTGAAATTGTATATGGAAATATATAATTATGTAAAACTTAGACTGAGATAGTTAAGAAAGAAAGAGTTCCACAAGGAATCAACATGCAGAGCTTAAGATCCATAGCTGATGTTAACATGAAGTAAGGCAATACAGAGTTTATTGTATGCAATGGATATAGTATTTCTCAAGACCTTTGAAAAGAAAGACATTTCCTTGGAAAAAGAAATAGTACTCATGGGACAAAGTAAGAGGAAGAAACAAAAGATGAGACGTGAAAAATTGGCCTGATCATGAACATTTTGGAAGGCCATAACCCATCATTATTTTGAACATTACCAAATAAGCAATAGGATAATATTGAATGAGTAAAAGTGACGGTATTGAAATGATTAAAAATTGTGCTTTGGATGATACCTTCAAGTATTTTTGTAGGATCTGGAGTACCACAAGATAGGTTCCACAGCTATTTTTATATTTTTATTATGTATTTATTTATTAAAGATTTCTGTCTCCTCCCTGTCACCGCCTCCCATTTCCCTCTCCCTCCCCC
>NW_026077541.1:0-1133 GCF_014885135.2 Alexandromys fortis
GTTGTTCATTTGTATGGTCTTTAAGGCTAACAATTTGGGATTAGGTAACCTAATAGGCACTTGTTGTTCCTGGAGAAGCTAAGAATTGTAAACATCTTTCCATCTAGTAGAAAGGGCTTCTTGTAAGTTTCTCCCTAGCCACATTGTTATTCAAAATGCAGAGAACAACAGACTCTTGTGTAGCCAACCACCAGATACATCAGATACATCGACACTTACAGTGAAGCCCTGCTGTGGGATAATGGTCTTGTATTGGTTTAATATAATGGTCATTGGCCAGTGGCCAGGCAGGAAGTATAGGCGGGGCAACTAGGCAGGAAGTAGCAGTGGGGTGATGAGAACAAGAGAATTCTGGGAAGAGGAAAGACTCAGTCTGCAGTCCTCACCCAGACACAGAGGAAGCAAGATAAGGTCTCACTGATAAAAGGTACCAAACCACATGGCTAACAGAGACAAGAATAATGAACTAATTTAAGATGTAAGAATTAGTTAATAAGAAGCCTGAGCTAATATGCCAACCAGGTTGTAATTAATGTAGACCTCTGTGTGTTTCTTTAGGACTGAATGGCTGTGGGACTGGAAAGAACATAGTCAACACAGCTCCTATACCTAAACCTCATAGGACAGCATGGAAGGGGACGAGGTGAGATTGTAAGATCCAGAGGACCAGGACATCAGCTGTGAGATAGTGTCTTCTCTATAGGACAGGAAAGGCATACCCATGAAATCTCAGCAATATGGTCACCTACAAATATGATCTTCATGAGTGTAACATGTAACTTTGTTGTAGGAAGGCTGCTTGTTTGTTTCTAGCTGCTTAGCCACAAAATAATAACACAAAAACTGTATTATTTGCAATACTGTTTGACTAATAGCTTAAGTGTATTTCTGGCTAACTCATATCTTAAAATAACCCATCTCCAATAATCTATGTATCGCCACAAGACTGTGGCTTAATGAGTAAAGTTCCAGTGTCTTTCTCTGGTAGGTCTACATGGCTTCTCCTGACTCCACCATTTTTCTCCCAGCCTTTTGTTAAGTTTTCCCTTCCTACATATATTCTGCTCCTTGCAGGCCTAAGACAGTTTCTTTATTAACCAATGTTTCTCACAGCATACATAGGGAATCCCACA
>NW_026077542.1:0-1077 GCF_014885135.2 Alexandromys fortis
CTTTGTCCTGGAATAACTCTGTAGACCAGGCTGTCCTTGAACTCTCAGAGATCCGCCTGTCTCTGCCTCCCAGGCATTGGGATTAATGGTGTTTGCTACTACACCCTGAACTCACAGAGATCTATTTGTCTCTGCCTTCTAGACACTGGGATTAAAGACGTGTGCTACCACACCTTGAAGTCACAGAGGTCAATCTCCCTCTGCCTCCCAAGTGTTGGGATTAAAGGTGTGTACTACCACACCCAACTGCTCTCTTTGTTCCTTTTTTTTTTACTTTTAAGAACTTTTAACTTTTAGCTTGCATATATTTTTAACACACTCTAAATCATTTAAACATTTTCTTTATCTTTGAATCTCTCTTTACTGTATATCTCTCTTTTTTCTGACCAAAGAGAAGCAAGCCTACTGTAAATCTTTAAATTACTGAGCAATATGAGTAGGATTAAAGTCGTGGCTTTGCCAGGTAGATCCAGTCCATTCCTTAGCTTTCCAGCCTCATGGCGGAGGTACAGGCTTTAGCCATGTTTATAGCCACAATTCTATGGCGTTTCAAGGTCCCTGCCAGCCAGCGAGCTACAACAGACAACAGTCAAGTCTTCTCTCTGTAGTTGGCCCTCCTGCCTCAGTCAGAGTTTGCCCTGGCAGGATGACCCAGTAGCTGGCATTTTTAAACAGTGCAGCTTTTTTCCTGCTATGGCTGAAAACCGAAAAGCACACATTCAGCATTTCGTCAACACTGTTTAAGTGTTTCTTGGCAGGACCTCTTAATGAGCTGCAGAGTTTTGCAGCTGAAGCTGATTCAGGAAGCTTCTCTTAGCAAGCAGAGCAGACCCGAGAAACTGTTGCTACCAAGAAAACATGCACAACGCTGTCATTTTGTTCTAGAATTACTTCCCAAGCTGTTTCAGGCTTTCAGTGGATTCTGTTGTCCACGTGGGTGCCATTTGTTGAAATAAGGAGCGGCGGGGCTGCATCCCCAGCACCCCAGCCACCTGCTAGCTTATGCCCGAAATAACAACACACAAACTGTATTCATTTAAAGACTGCTTGGCCCATTTCTATCTAGCCTCTTCTAGG
>NW_026077543.1:0-1133 GCF_014885135.2 Alexandromys fortis
AGCATCTGCTATTCTTGTAGAGGACCCAGATTTGGTTCCCAGAACTCGCATGACAGCTCACAACTACCTGTATCTCTAGTTCCAGAGAATCTGATACCCTCCCCTAGCCTCCATGAGTACCAGACTTTTAAGTGGTACTCATGTACATGCAGGCGGAGCACATATCACATACCTATGTTATAGAGTGTGTACCCGCCCAGAAAAAGACCATAGATGAAATTCAACTATAATTACAAGATTTGATGATTAGTTGCTAGCTGGAAGACAAACACTCAGCCCAATTTTAGATGATCATGAAGGAACAGTATGCAGAAGGTTTTTTGTTTTTCGTTTTTTTTTTCTTTTGATGAAAACGACAAGACCTTCGATATCTACACGAGTAAGTAAAAAACATGGTCTGTTCTTCAAAGTATAAGTGCTTGAGGACTCAAAACAATATTTGGCTGTTTGTGCAAGTTACAGAAGTCAAAAAAAACTAACTAGGCATGTCATAACAAGTAGATAGTCAGGGATGTACACTTTTGGGACGGGGGTCACTGAGTCAGGGTTACTGGGAACTTACCAAGATGGATACCTAGAATAAAATGGGGTTTCTTTAGAAATCACATCCCTCACTAAGCCTAAATAATATTAATCAAATCATTCATTCACATTTATGTAGGGCTATTAGTTAATAACTTAAATGTGTTGATATGCATATATACATTTAAATGTGTTGATATGCATATATATACACATAAATGATATGGTGTGTATATCTGTGTGTGTGTGTGTGTGTGTTATGATTCAAGGGCCATGGGTAACATCCAGAAGTAACAAAAAGAGAGGATTTTAATCAGTTGTTTTCCCCATTGGCTCTGGGAGAATGAGTTGGGTGGTTTGAATTTAGGGCCCCTGGTATCTATAGTGTTTGACACAGACATTTACAAATGAGCATTAGTATACATAAAGCTGTGAAGCAGAGAAAATAAGCACAGCTTTACCCATGTAAAATGCAGTAACCATTAAGTAAGCCATACAGATGACAGCCTCCAATTCTGAGTAACCCTTTTAGTAAATGTTTGTAACTATGATTTTAATGGGCATTTGTAATATTGAAGGAGCCTAGAGGCAAGCATAAGCTTTAGGGTATT
>NW_026077544.1:0-1132 GCF_014885135.2 Alexandromys fortis
GTACATAATGCCCCGGTTTGATCAAAGCGCTGGGTCACACAATCCAGGCAACAGGAAAGCTGACAAGTGGGGGAAGGGCCTTTTGTGCTGGAGGCCTGGAATCCGGATGCCCCGGTGGGCGGGGCGCTGGCTGGGCCGGGGAGAAGCTGAGGCCCAGTTTGCCCCTGGTGTCCCTCCTCTGCCCGCTGCTGCTCTCCACACCGAGAAGTAGGGAGGGAGCCTGCCTTCCTGCACCCCGCCCCTCCTACCATCTCCATCAGTACTTTTGAGAAACATTCCCCTCCCTCCTGTAACCTTTGCTTGAATTCTTGTATAATTCTGCCATCAGAGAAGGTAAGTGCCCCGGTTGAAGTCTGGGGCCTTTCTCTCAGCGTGTGGTTTCCTGAACAAATATCCCTTTCTCCTCAGGTCACATTCTTGACCTTGTTGTTTCAGGTGCCTGATAATTCCAGGCGAAGGACAGCCTGGTTAGCCCAGAGGGAAAGCCTGGCTCCTCATTCCTAGCAGCTCACTTTCCCGTCCTCAGCATCCTTGCCTGGGTGTCCATCAGTCCTGGCCTCTTCCTCCTTAATTGCACCCCCCCCCCTCCTGCCGCCTTTTCTTTATCAAAGTGTTTGCTCTGAAGGTCCTGCTTCAGATGCCTGCCCCTGGTACCCTCGAAACTTAGAATTGTATAGTTCAAAAGTCTTCATACACTGCCCTCTGACCCTGACAGCAACACCCGCTCTCATGGTTGCCCTTCCGTTCTGTAACTTGTTGGGATGGTAGCCCCTCTGCCCTCCCAGGCACAAACCGTGGAAAAGGTAACTTTGAGTAGCTTCCAGGGTTGTACCAAGGTGTCGAGAAGTCAGTTAGCGATCCAGTGTGACTGAAGAAAAGGCTTTACCACAGAAAGAGACTGCTCTAGGTGACTGTTGCTCCCACTGGGTGAGACCAAGACCACTACCACAATTTTTGAGCCAAATTTGAAGAAAGCTTTACTTGCAGGGATGATGGCTGTTGGCCAGGTCCATACCCAGATTCCCAGTGAATGGCCTCAAATTCAGGTAACTAGATGCTTATAAAGGCAAAACCCACAGGCTACATAGTTCCTGCCTCTGTCCAATCCTGATCTACTTCCAGCCTATGCCCC
>NW_026077545.1:0-1095 GCF_014885135.2 Alexandromys fortis
AGGTCCTGAGTTCAATTCCCAGCAACCACATGGTGGCTCACAACCATCTGTAATGGTGTCTGGTGCCCTCTTCTGGTGTGCAGGCATACACACAGACAGAATATTGTATACATAATAAATAAATAAATATTTAAAAAAAAAAACTGGAAATGGTGCCCATAAGAGGGCAAAGGGCACATCATGTAAGGCTGCTTGCTGCCACGTGCACACGCATGAAACAAAAAATAAAACCCCAGACTCATAAACGAATAGGTTAACAAATGTGAGTGACTGGCTTGGTGTGTTGATGCACTCCTTTAATCCCAGCACTTGGGAGGCAGAGGAGGGCAGATTTTCTGAGTTTGAGGCCAGCCTGGTCTACAGAGCAAGTCCAGGTAGGTCAGCCAGAGGTATAGATAAACACTGTCACACACACAAACAAACAAAACATAAAAAGAAAGAGGCAGAAAGAAAGAATGTGAGTGACTAATGAACGGAGCAAATCTTTTGCATGAAGGTTTTTTTTCCCCTTAATATAGATGCAGTTTTAAATAAAGGTGTTGGAAAGGAATTTATTTATGGACACTGAGGTAATTCATGGGTTACTTCATATAAAGGATCAGAGGCAGATAAGCCCAGAGTTTTCTTGGCAAAGTCAATACAAATCTCAGTAAATGTGTAAAGTTGACCTGTTTAAAAAGCCATCTTGACTCTCCAGATGACACGTGATTATAATCCTTTCCTCCTGTCCGCCCCTGGCTCAGTAAGGAATCTAGGAAGACAAGAACCAGTTGGCGCTTGTGCCATTAGCATAGGCAGTGTTTTGCTAGCGAGTATATCATGATTTTCATGCTCACCACCGCCTGGCTCATGCTAAGACTTTTGATCACAAGGTGAAATATGAGCACCTAATATGATGATAACGTGTGAGTACAGGTGTGTAAAAGCCAAGCTGCATATGGTGGATGGAGGGTCAAGAGTCACTCATTGCTTTCTGTCTCGTTTAAGACAGGGCATCCTCGCAGAAGGAGAGAGAGCACGAGCAAGGAACTCAGGACCGCGAGGGGTGCACCCACACACTGAGACAATGGGGATGTTCTATCGGGAACTCACCAA
>NW_026077546.1:0-1147 GCF_014885135.2 Alexandromys fortis
TACTGAACTTCCTAATTACCCAGGTAACATTATTTCCCTTCTCAGATCTTCGATGGGGTTGAAGACTATATAAATGTAGTTACTTTTCTCTCACAACTTGGCCAAGTTATTTATTATACAAGACCTAAGCTAGTTAGAATAGGATATTTGTACTTACTGTATATAATTTCATAGGGTGCCAGATGAAGGCTTAAGTCACAAATAATGCCACACCAGTTTGGAATTATGATTAATAGGGTGGTATTTATTTAAAAAGGAAAAAAAACTTACAGATCCCCATCCCAGACAACAGCCCTCTGTGCAACCAGGAAGGGAGTCTAGTCGCCAGTGGAGCAGGAAGTGAAGTGAGAGAGTGGAGGAAAGTAGCCGCTTTTTTAAAGGGAGAGAGACCATGCCCCAATGGGCTGGTATCTCAGCAGCTATTGGTTGGAGGGGTGGAAGGACCTCCCACAACAGAGAACAGTCAAGAATAATATCACTGGGGAAGGTACAGGAAACTCCACCCCCATGACTCCTGGTTTCAGTTAATATCTTCAACCACAATTTGAAGATATTAAATAGAAAATTCCAGAACATGTGATTCCTAAGTTTTTAGCTGGAGATTGTTCTGAATAATTTGATAAAAATCTTGAATAACTTTGCTGCAATAGCTAGAGAATCATTTTGACCACATCAATGAATATATAGACAAGTCTAGACAGGACAAACATTTGCCATCAAGTCTTGGTTAGTGTAGCCTAAACTATTACATAGCTCAGAAAATAGTCAAAAAAAAAAAAGGACAGTCATTCTCACTGCCTGTTGCATTGGTCCTTTTCACTGAGGCATGTGGACCTGAGAACAGCTATAAAAATTCCTCATCACTAATGTGTGGGCAGTCATTTTTGGTATTTATGTCCTATCAGGTCACATATTTCCTGGAACTCACTAGACCTTGAAAGAAGAGCAAATTCATTCTTACCTGTTAAAGTAAGGAAAAGGCCAAGTTATAAAAGAAGAATATCTATTATTCTTCTAAAATGCCCTCTGAATCCTTGCAGCATTCATACATTCTTATTCATGCACACAGATACACAGCAGACACAGAGAGAGAGAGAGAGAGAGAGAGAGAGAGAGAGAGAGAGAGAGAGAGAGAGAGAGAGAGAGA
>NW_026077547.1:0-1076 GCF_014885135.2 Alexandromys fortis
GGAGCGTTGAAATCACCAATAATGATAATTTCTTTATGTCTGCGAATAATATCTAGGTGTTGAAGCAAGCTTTCGTCGTTCGTAAAAGTTTGGTTTGGGGGACGATAGACGATAGCTAAAGCGATGTTAGGTGATAGAGGTGGCTTCAGGCTCACAGACATGATCTCCAGCTCGTTCGGCGTTATCAGGGTGGATTGTAGTTCGATCGCAGGAATTCTTTCAGTTATATAGAGTAGCAATCCCCCTCCCTTCTTGTTCGTTTTTCTGTCACATCGGAAAATTTGATATCCTTCTATGCTTATCTCTGAATTGATTATATCTGCATGAAGCCACGTTTCAGTTATGGCTATAATATCGGGTGAGTCGTGAATGATACGTATTCTGAGTTCATCAAGCTTACTGTAGAGACTTTGTGTATTACTGTACAAGAATGATAGAACGCACGGGGTAGTTTTTTTAATATTTCTAGGTGTGCTCGAGTGGTGCTCAAAATTGCTTCCATCGAAGTATTGATTAGGATTATTTTTTTCTGATCGAAGGACCGCGCAAACACAAATAGATAGCTTACATTTTGAGCATGAGCTGACTCCTGTTGTTATTGCTTGGTTATGGTGAATGGGTTCTGCCACAGATGAAACGATTGGGTCTTTGTAATACATCCGTTTATTATTTTGATCCCAGTTTCTCCATTCTTCCTTCTGTTTATCAACTCCACATAGAGTTCTCTGAATTTCTGACGTTCTTTTGGTGAGTAGTCCGGCTGAAAAAAAACAGTAGGATTGTTCATACGGAGGATACTCTTCCTGCTCAGTAAGAGTTCAGATTGATTGGAATTTTTGAGTATTATTCTGATGGGCCTTGGGTTCAAATTTCCCCCATTAATATTATTCGAAGCCCCTAGTCGCGATGCTTTCAAGATTTGGATACTTTCATTCTCCTTCAACAAGGGTAGAACACATTCTTGAAATCTCCCTACGTCATTTTGTATATTTTCCTTAGGTGTTCCTTCAGTCGATTCCAATATACCTTTAACTATTATACACTGCTCTCTATTGTATAATGTGGGCTTATTAGTG
>NW_026077548.1:0-1134 GCF_014885135.2 Alexandromys fortis
CAGCCAAACTAGAACCATGAACATGTCTGCATGACTTGTTTGCAACTGACTGAGACAGAGGTTCTCATTTCTTCAGTTCTCCTTACTTACCACCTATGTAAGTTTGAGAGCAGAAGACCTTATTAATCTTTTTGCTCCAGCCTTCCCAGCCAATGTTTATAAACTGAGTTTTATGAACGTCCTTCCTCATTCCATAGAATTTTGTGAGACTTAAAGAAATAGTCCTACTTAGGGAAGAACACACCTGTTGTAAATTCCATATCAAACAGTGAGTCTGGAAAGCATCCATGATAGCTATAAAGAATGATTGGTTTACATTTAGGACTGTACAGCTGAATGCATATATTTATATGCATGTAACCGCAATGAATGAAAAGAGAGGTCATAAATGAGAAACAGAGTAAATAAGAGTGTAGGGAGGGTTTGCGAGGATGAAAGGGAAGAGGAAAATGCAATTATATGTCAAAAATAACAGAAACTGTTTATGTCAAAAAGGGAAAATTGTTACACAATACTTCACCCTTTCCTTAAAATGTTAGTTGGTTCCACAAGAGCTCAGTCTACCATGGAGCTCTGCAAAGACACTAAAGCTGCACATCCGTCCTGAAGTCCCTGGTGGAGCAAACTTTATTGTTCACCTCCTCTGTAAGCACAGCTCCATCATGTTCAGTGATGCGGCCATAAACACTGCTTCTCTCATACATAGTTTTTCAGGAAAACCTATCATTCATCAGCTTCCAGTCCATGATATTTATGAGACCTCTGTTTGAGATAACCAAACATTCCGGTGCTTCCTTTGAGCCAGTCCATCATAAATGACTCATGAACATTGCAGTAGATTATGTACCTTTTTGTCAATGAGGTTTAAGTAGGTGTGTGACCTTCATTCCCACTTCTATAACACTTAGGTTAATCCCATCTGTTCACATAGCCTCCAAGCTCATGTGTCATGCTACCAGAATGTTTCATTGATTTTTTTTGTCTATAAATATGTAAGTTTAATGTAAATTACCTTTATTTCCTCTAGAATGTATCACAATTTTTTTAATTTATTTATTTATTTATTAAAGATTTCTGTCTCTTCCCCACCACCGCCTCCCCTTTCCCTCCCCCTCCCCCAATCAAGTCCCCCTC
>NW_026077549.1:0-1084 GCF_014885135.2 Alexandromys fortis
AGAAAGAAAGAAAGAGAGAGAGAGAGAGAGAGAGAGAGAGAGAGAGAGAAAGAAAGAAAGAAAGAAAGAAAGAAAGAAAGAAAGAAAGAAAGAAAATTAGTCTGCAGGAAAAACTAGCAGATTTTAAAAACATATCTTTTTTTCTATAAAGCTAATCATTGCAATTATGGTTCTGAATTTCTTGATGTATAAAATGCAATCCAGTCACACAGTCCCCACAGTGATATAGGAAGTCCTTCTGTATATGTGTTGCTTTAATTGGTTAATGAATAAAGAAACCGCTTTGGGCCTATAGCAGGGAAGAACAGAGGTAGGCGGGGAAAACTAAACTGAATGCTGGGAGAAAGAAGGCGGAGTCAGGAGAAGCCATGTAGCCCTGCCAGAGACAGACGCCCAATGGAACCTTGCTGGTAAGCCACAGTCACGTGGTGATACACAGATTAATAGAAATGGGTTAACTTAAGATGTAAGTGCTAATAGAAGCTAAAGCTAATAGGCCAAGTAGTGATTTAATTAATAGAGTTTCTGTGTGGTTATTTCAGGGCTGAGCAGCTGGAAACAAACAAGTGGCCTCCTACTAAACCACAATAGGTTGGTTTCCTTTTGTTTATTATATTGTATGAGAGAATGAGTCTAGGACCTTCGTGCATCTTAGATAAGCACTCCATGAGATAGCTAAATCCCCAGCTCTGGCTCTCATACTCCTGTCAAGACTCCGAATCCTATTAATACCAGATATTTCAACACCCGCTTTTTTATTTCAAGGCAGACTTAGAGCCTGAAGCCTCAAGAAAAGACTACAAATGAGACATACAACCACTTACACACTAGTAAACTGAAAAGTATCATAACTGGTCTAGATTTATCGATCTTAGCTGGGCTCCCAGTGGTCATTTATTCCCTGCATTTTGACCAGTTGTAAATCCCTGTAGAAGCCTCCATCTACTTCAAGAAAGAAAGAGAGAAAGAAAGGAATGGAGGAAGGAAGGAAGGAAGGAAGGAAGGAAGGAAGGGAGGGAGGGAGGGAGGGAGGGAGGAAGGAAGGAAGGAAGGAAGGAAGGAAGGAAGGAAGGAAGGAAGATAG
>NW_026077550.1:0-1132 GCF_014885135.2 Alexandromys fortis
AAAAAAAAAAAAAAAAAAAAAGAATTTCCTATAAATGTGAATGTAGCATACTATTAAGGATTCAATGATATTTCAGATTACTGAATGTAGGTAGCCTGTAGGAACCTGCTCCTGCAAGGTCAGCTAGGGTCTCTGGATAAAGGATCCTCGAGGCCAAAGAAAAGTCAGAAGACAGGATAGAATTGGGAGGTCTGTCTGGTTGTACCAAAGCAGCCAAACAGCTCAGAGTTTATTTCAGAGCTTGCTTATATCCAAGAGCAGAACAAAGCACACACAGATGTCAGTCAGTATCTAACCACAAGACCATTCCTGTCCTTGAGTGAGCAGCCTCCTCTCCAACAGGTGCTGGGTGCTCGGAAGCAGCCTCAATTTCTATCTTGATGTTCCTGGGTTTTGTCGTCAGCAGTATACGGTCTACTAGATAGAGTGTTCTTTTCCCACAGGCTAAATCAGAAGTCTCTCACACCCCTCGAGGTTATAGGAAAAAGTAGAGCAGGCAAGCTTGAACTCAAATGACTTCTTTAAGCCAAAAATGACTCCAGATGGAAACTGAGTCACACGTGGGCTCCCACAGTAGCCCCTGTGTCAATCTAGTGAGTTGTCAAAGGTAAAAATGTACATTTAAATTAGTGTGGTGGCCCAGGCTTTCAATCTCAGCCCTCAGGGGACAGAGGCATGGGGATACCTGTGAGTTCCTGGTGAGCTCCTCACAAAGAAACAGAAGTTAAATCATCTGAAGATGCTAATAAAAATCTTCCCCCTCCCTCTGACTGGAGTGGCTACACTCTTTAGATCACCAAAGTAGAAATCCTAAAAGTCTGGGAGTGCACAGAAGCCTGTGTGTCCTACTCTATGGTTTCTACCGCCCTCTGCTGGCATGAATTGATAACTGCAGCCCAACATTCATAGACACATCAGCATACAAACGTGTGTGTATACATGTGTGTGTATGTGTATATATGTGTGTGTGTGCACGCATGTGTATATATATATACAAAAAATAAAAAAATGAATCTAAAGGTATTCTTTTTTAAAATATTTATTTATTATGCATACAATATTCTGTCTGTGTGTATGTCTGCAGGCCAGAAGAGGGCACCAGACCTCATTACAGATGGTTGTGAGCCACCAT
>NW_026077551.1:0-1143 GCF_014885135.2 Alexandromys fortis
CCCATTACAGATGGTTGTGAGCCACCATGTGGTTGCTGGGAATTGAACTCAGGACCTTTGGAAGAGCAGGCAATGCTCTTAACCTCTGAGCCATCTCTCCAGCCCCCATTTCAGGGAGCTTTTAAGCACAAAAACCATGTTCTAGTTAGACACGCTTCAGTCAATATTAATAGTTAGTCAGAAGCAGAACTACAGATGTTAAAAAGTAAGGTTAGTATCATTGAGAGAGTTTCTCAGAACTATATGAACTCTGGGGGATTAGGTTTTTGTTTTAGTTTTTGGAAGGTAGTGCTGTCTACATGGTGGGAACCTGAATGGCATTTCCATCATGGAGTCAGTTGTGCTAAGGTCTGGGGGCTTGTTACAATGATAACCTGTCAAAGAAAGAAGTGGGGGGAGAGCAAGAAAGGGAACAAAGAAGGAAGGAAGGAAGGAAGGAAGGAAGGAAGGAAGGAAGGAAGGAAGGAAGGAAGGAAAAATAAAGGTAGGTTGATTAAGAAGCATGAAAAACTCATTATCAACATGAACAATCTTGTTGGCATGACTGAGCTCAGGGCCTTGACCCCCATCGCAGCATCTTCCTTTGTTTAATTCCTTTAGGCTTCCTGGATCCTACTTTGGTGTTCCCACCATAAGTCCAAGCACCTCATAATTTTTATTTGTGGGCTGTAGTGCAAGGCTGTCTCAGGGCAGATGCCATCCGCCAACCCTCTGCTCCTGAGTCTCAATGTTCTTCTTTATTTCCTCTCAGATCAAGTCTGCCCTGCTCCTCCCAAAGCCCCAGTCTGTACTTGTCACCTCTGACACTCCCTCTGACATTAGGAAAGTCCAAGTCCTCAACCCATCTGTGCTTATTTCAAAGCCTGCCTGGGCCTGTCCGGATTGCTTAGCTAGCTAGAACCTGTGTGCATCTTTTCTCTCCTCAACATCACTGTGAGACATTTGGGGGGGGGGTGTCTATTTCTAGCTCTTGATGGCAAAACTTAGTGTAGCTGACCCTGTACCCCCAGTTACACTTGACCAAACCAGTTTGACTAATCTAAGATGATTGACCCAGGGTCTCTCACTGAAGCTCACTTTTCGGGGGAGGGGGGAAATTTTACTTTTTTTTTTTTTTTTTTTTTTTTTTTTTTTTTTTTTTTT
>NW_026077552.1:0-1137 GCF_014885135.2 Alexandromys fortis
CAACTCTGGCCATTGATGATCAAGCTATAGATGACTGGTTTAACACCAATGCCTCTCATGCTCAATGCTGTAGGTTTAACCATTAGGAAACCTACCTGTCTTTAGCGGTCCCTGGAGAAGACCTTGCATACTAAGATCCTTAGATCAGTGCTTGTCTTTTCCCTCCTTTAGAGCTCCTCTTCAAATTCTTCTGCTCAGAAGCTGCCGTTGATACAAATTAAAACTCAAACAAATTAAAAGAGAACTGTTTTTGAAGATGCCTGCCAGGTGTTCAACTTTTCCTTAGGTTTCACCTAAACAAAATGGTTACACAAACAGATGGTGTTTATCCAAAGGCCCAGCAGACGAGTGACTTTTATTGAATCTGCTTTTCTTTAATGTTCATGAAATGCTCCATAGAAGGCTATCTGCCCAGTGTAGTGACACATGCCTCTAGTCTTAACACTCAGAAGGCTCAGGCAGGAGGATCATAGGCTTGTGCTCAGCTTAGACCACATGGTGAGACTCTTCCCATTCTCTATCCCTCAACATCCCTTCACCACCCCCAAAAAAGAAGGAAAAATGAGAGGGACGTACAATATATATGAATGAGCTTTGCAACCTGGTCTCTTTAAACCTGTGGAACAGTCCCAAGATTGAAGAGAAGCAAGCACCAATACTCGTGAGAAGCTGCTTCAGTGTTCCCTGTATGCAAGCTGTTTTTAAAAAAAATGTCCTTTTTTAGAGGCTTGTGATGATATTTTTCTTTAAAAAGTACTTTTAATAGTACTGCTCATACTATCCTTCCTATTAGAAAGTAGTTTCTTTAAATGTGTATGAATGCAAACATGAGGTTTAATGATGCCTTTGTTGTAGTTGTCTGTCTTTTAATTATCCTCATTGTGAACCTGCTTTGGCCCCTGAGCAGTAGCCTAAACAATTGGTGGGGACCCTTGCTGTCCTGATTCCCTGCCTCACTTCCTTCTGGGTGTCCAGACATTTTACCAAAACAAGCTCAACTTTTTCTCTGCTGTGGCAGCCACTCTTGGTCATTTCCTTTTTTTTTTGGTTTTTTGAGACAGGGTTTCTCTGTGGCTTTGGAGCCTGTCCTGGAACTAGCTCTTGTAGACCAGGCTGGTCTTGAACTCACAGAGATCC
>NW_026077553.1:0-1093 GCF_014885135.2 Alexandromys fortis
CTGGAAGGTTGTCTTAGGCAGAATTTTAACTAATGAGGAGATCTCACATTTGTGCTGTAAAATCCCATCCAAGTGGACAGGAGTGGAAACTGCTCTTCAGTGTTCATCATACATACCTCCACCTTAGCAGATGTAGGATAATGATTGCTTTGACTTTGAAGATGTTTCTTCCTGTGTTATGGGAAATCATATCATGCAGTCTGACATGCAATATCTGCTTGCAAGCAATGGCTGCACATAAGAGAAAGTTATGAAAGAATAAATTAAGATAACAAGCTCATAAAGTTCTTTCACAACCAAAAAGAGGCGTAAAGCAAATCTCTCTTTCTACAAATCCCCAAGTAGGATACTTGTCATATTAATTTAAATCCCCTGAGAAATAAATTATTTGAGTTATTGTAAAGCAGTACATTTATTATACAACAAAAGACAATAAATACCTTGTGTATTTTTGTATACTAAGAAGCAAGAAACTACACTTTCTTTCACTACAATAATTTAGATAATCTAAATCAATATATTGATTATTCAGAGGAAAAATTGTCTGTCCTTACAAAAGCAGGGCTATATCACATCTAAGCAGGAAATATTAAAGTTTTCACAAATGCTAGTAATACAAATGAGATGTAGGGATAATATTTCAGAGCACTGTAAAAATTCTCCTTCCTTGATGCAGGGTATGCTACTTACTTTTTAAACTTTACACAAAGTAGAGACACCTGGAAAAAGGAAAATATAATTGATGGATTATTTCAATCAGATGGGTTGTATGCATGTCTGTGGGGCATTTTCTTGTCTAATAACTGTGGGAAGGGGTATCCTACTGTAAATGGTGCCTATCCAACTTACTGGTGGTCTTGGGTTGTATAAAACAGCAAGCTGAGCAAGACATGGGAAGCAAGCCAGTAAGTAACTTTCCTCCAAGGTTCCTGTTTTCAAGTTTCTGCTTGAGTTCCCACATTCAGTCAGATATGCATGTCTAGTGAACGAATTGAACAACTAACACAATGATTATAACTAAGTTTTTGATTATAGGCCTGGAAGGTTGTCTTAGGCAGAATTTTAACTAATGAGGAGATCTCACATTTGTGCT